>NC_034014.1:780636-781879 GCF_000346465.2 Prunus persica
TACTAATTTTGCTTTTGAGAGAGAGAGAGAGAGAGAGAGAGAGAGAGAGAGAGAGAGAGAGAGAGGCAGGGTTTGCTTGTGTGGTTGTTGTTTAAGGCTTAAGGGAAAGGAAGGGAGGGAGTGATGGAGAAGGGTGGCAATTGGGGAGTGTGGTTTTAAAGTTTCAAGAGGGGGGGATTGGGTTTGAACTTTGAAATTCCAAGGGGTCTAGAGGCTTCGAAGGGGGTTATGAATTTTGAAGTACTTGTTTGGTGGCTTGAAGAATAAGAAGAGATTAACAATGGTTGACCAATGACCCTAATTAATTAAAGGCTCCAAGAATGACATGAGAAAGGGCTGCTGCTTTCTAGAATGATAGGAGCACAACTTTGGTTTTTCATTTCAATCCACTATTGAAATGACAAAGTTGCCACTATTTTAATCTTAATTTTAAAAAACTGGTTCACTAAATTTTTTTTATGTTTTCTTTATCTTGTCAATGAGGAGAGACCCGACTGAGCAAGAAAAACAGTCCATTAAAACAGTGGTCAGGTGAAAGATGCCTGCAATTTAAAGTTTTCTGGCTCTTATATTTAACTCTAATTTTCAGATTGCCTGAAGAAGACTAATGCCAGGAAAGGAAATCATTTTTCCCACATAAAATACAACGGACACTGTATATAATATATTATATCAAGGGCATTGTAGTCATTGCAAGTGAGAGGGTGTTGATGTTTGGGCACTTTGGCTATCCACAAATAAAATATAGAACAGATTATGGGAATTCTGGTCTTGTAATTTCGTACGTACCACTTTTGTTTGAGTTCACATGTTTGGTCATCCTTCTTCTTCTTGCACGAAACTAGGAAATTTCTTCATGACCTATTGACTACGTTGGCACGTATAGCCTGCAGGAAACATGAGTTACTTTATGCGCTTCAAATTTGGCAGATAATGATGCAGTTGAGTAAAGTTTAAGTCAGTTAGCCAAAATAATAAGCTCGCTTTTTTAGTTACATTAATTTAAAATAGTTAGACTACCGCTTGTATAAAAAGAAAAATACTTACAAAATATAATAAGTCAATGACAAATTAATATGTCACCTGAAATCCCCCAAAATATTCTTTCACCAAAAAAGATTAAGAGGGCGTGTCATCACTTGTGTCATTTCTTCAGCAAAGATTTGGGGGATCCCTATTCCCTCCTAAAACTATATGCACCTTGCGTGTGCTATGCCACTACTATTGATATTAGGTTATGATA
>NC_034014.1:1127403-1127675 GCF_000346465.2 Prunus persica
TATTTTAGTCATTATTCACAATTACAACAATTTTATATTAAAATTTACCAAACAGTTTTGACACTGCTTTTTGTACTAACAGTACTTTAAAAATATTGTTTACCAAACATGGAGCTGCTTTACTTTATAGCTAATTATTTTTAAAGCACAGCAGAAGCAACTTTTTTTAAAAGTGACAGCAATCCCAAACTGGTCCTTAACTCCGTTGATTCTAATAATAACCGGAATTAAAACCTTAATCTGGAATTCGAGAATACCCAGGAAAAGAGTAA
>NC_034014.1:1127775-1131601 GCF_000346465.2 Prunus persica
TTTTTCTTTTCAGTTATCAGTAACAACCCAACACCCCCCCCCCCCCCCACCCCAAAATATCTACTCTCTTCACCCTCCCAACAACTGGCCGCAGCTCCTCCTCCAACTGCCATGTCCACCGCAAACTCTGACAACCATCTCCAGACCCCAATCCTTGACTCTGAGTCCGCTCAGCTCCTCCAGGCCGTCTCCCAGCACGGCGGCTACGCTTACGTCAGCATGGCGGCTCGAGCAGCCGCCGGAGACCTCCGGGCCGCAGAGGCGGCTCGCGAGATGGCTTGGGAGCAGCTCCACTCGGGCCCCTGGCACTCCGTGTTACCCGTGTGGCGCGACGCCTACTCCATGGCCTGCCTCCACGTGGCCAAGGTCCATGCCATCGACGGTGAGTTTAGCGACGCCCTCAGGGCACTCGACATGGGCCTCATCATGGGCGGCCCGCTCTTGAAACCCGACTTGCATTCCCTCATCGCCATTGTCTCTGCCAAAGCCAGGGCCGCTAGGGTTTCTGAAAAACAACAGCAATGCCCCAAATCGGACCGCCGATTGGTCCCTGACGACCTCGACTCGACGGAGGTGAGGTTCGTCATTTCATATCTGAATTCATAGCCTTTTTATTATTCAAAGCTCAAAGGTAGCATCTGTTTTTGAAATTCATACCATTAAATTTAAAATAATAATAATTAATTTACACATTGAAAGGGATCCCAAGTCCTCTGCTTTCACACAAGTGTAGCTTTGGAATTGGTTTCTAGTTACTGGGTTATCACAAACACCCATTGATTTTAGTCTTTTGGTTTTGATTGCGCAGTTGCTTGGAGTTTTGCCCACAAAGTCGCTTTCTTGTAAAATGGTTTTGAAGAGGTCTGGTCTATCTTTGGAGGGGTTTTTGCGTGAATATCTCTTACCGGGTTACCCAGTTATAATAAGCGATGGCATGGGTCATTGGCCGGCCAGGACTAAGTGGAATGACATGGATTATCTGACAACGGTTGCTGGTGATCGCACAGTGCCAGTTGAGGTGATTAATCTTCTTCGAACTATATAAATTTAGTACTAATTTATTGGAAAGATGCTTACTTTTTGGTTACATTATAAGTAATTGATGCTTGATTGGATTACTTTCTTCGTTCTTCTTTCGCTTTTGTTAAATAACTGACAATTGGTAAAGTTTTGAATGCTTGTAGGTTGGGAAAAATTATTTATACCCGGAGTGGAAGCAAGAACTTATTACATTTTCCCAGTTTCTTGAGAGGATTAAGGCTACTGGCTCTTCCTCTGCTGCCCCAACATATCTTGCTCAGCATCCATTGTTTGATCAGGTGTGTTACACGGTTACCATGTTTTAATAGAAATATGCCTACTTGTTGGGCTGGACATTGCCAATATGCCATCTTCCAGTTTTTGATATCCCACTAATGATTGGCAGATAAACGAGCTGCGTGACGACATATGTATTCCCGACTATTGTTTTGCCGGTGGTGGGGATCTAAGGTCTCTAAATGCTTGGTTTGGTCCAGCTGGGACAGTAACCCCATTACACCATGATCCACACCATAATGTGCTTGCTCAGGTATTTTAGACAGATTTTTCTACATGGAATACTATTATCATCATGTTGCCTACTGGAGTTCGTCATTCATTTTCAACCTTACAGTTCTTATTTTTGAGTCTCTGTCATCTTGGTATTTTGCTTATATTTCCCCTTTCTATTAGCTTTATTGCAAGGCTGGGATTCAGGTTTGGCCTTAGAAGTGGCATACATTAGTTTATTGGTTGCTTACTCAATAGAATAATCATATAGTAAGCTGGATTTACCACCAAATTGTTTCAGTTGTGATTTGCAGAGTTCATTCCATGGTTTTGCTAGGGAAGCAAATCGTTCGTAATGGGAGAGTCACATCATTGTGGAGATAAGAGTCTCACTGAAAAAAATGAATGATTGTATACTAAGGGCATTGTCTCATTGCCATCTCAAAAGAGTGAAACCTCGTGCTCAAACATAGTTTAGAAGCTGATAGTTTCATAGAACATGCCTAGTTGTGCTGGCTCTACACCATAGTATGTTGTTGAAGACTGCAACTTATAGTTATCTTGAGACATGTTACTACCAGACTGTGTCTTAAGTGCATAACCAGTTCAGTGTGCTTAACTGTCATGAATAACAAGATTATTTGCATGCACAATTCCAGGCACAGACATACAGTACTTGAATACATGCACAAACATTCGCAAATATGTGTCTGTTCATTATGCATGTGGTTTTTCATCGTACAAATAATTGATCAAACCTCTATATGACTGAAATCCATTGCTCATTTTCAGGTAGTTGGCAAAAAGTATATAAGGCTCTACCTGGCTTCGTTGTCAGAGGAACTCTACCCATACACTGAAACCATGCTTTGCAACTCAAGCCAGGTAATTACATTCTTGACCTCATTAAAGTGAGGGAACCATCTAAACAAATTTGCTTATTATCTTATTGAGAATAGAGATGCTATAGTTGCATGTTAATTATACCAGCCAAAATTGATGTGACCTCCTTTGTGTAGTTTTTCCCGTCTAAACAATGAGTGCCTTGCCATGCATGTTCTTTCTTCTTTTTTTGATGACGTCAGTATAGATCATATAGATGGGATCGGATTCTCTTTTCTAAAGATCAAATATATATACTGATTCAATATAATTTGGGTTTGAAGGTTGATCTAGACAACTTAGACGAGAAAGAGTTCCCAAAGATGCGTGACTTGGAATTTCTTGATTGCATTTTAGAGGAAGGTGATATGCTTTATATCCCACCAAAGTGGTGGCACTATGTGCGGTCTCTAACAACAAGTCTCTCTGTTAGCTTTTGGTGGAGTGAGTATGGAAGTTCATAGCTTTTGGTGGATTTAGAAGTTCAGCCATGTCTTGTTTATTCTTTTTGGTATCGGTATAAGACAGAGGGCAGTTGTCAGTTCCAAAAATATTACTCTCATGTATACGACATTCTATTCAATCTTACATCATATGATAAGACTTACAGATGTCTGATTTAAAAGAAACTGTTACAACATTTTTTAGGATAGTATTTCAACATCTCTCTCTCTCTCTCTCTCTCTCTCTCTCTCTCTCTCTCTCTCCACACAAGAACAAGTTAAGCAGAGAAGGAGCATACTATAGATAACATTTATATCCCTTTTTGCATGGAGAAATGAGTAAGAACTAGCACAAGAGTAACATCTAGTTAAGCAGAGAACTTATTGAAGTAAGTGAACCAAACCATGAAAAGCAAAGGCCCCTAAGAATCAAGACCTACTGAGGATCATCTCTATCATTTGGTAATACATCATACAAGATTGGTTTTCTAATAAAACTTTTATATTTATTTTCTAAGTAAATTTTTTTTTTTTCCTTATTCCACCCAATCTCACCTTTTTCTTCTTTTATCTGAATATAATTTGTTTAATAGTCCACCCTTTTATTTTACCGGTATGACTCTGCAGCAGCAGTGATGTAGCGGAACAAGAACAAAAGATAATTTTGAGCAAACTTAGGCCCCGTTTGGGATTGTGTTTTTTTTTTGGTCAAAAACCTGCTTCACTTTAAAGCTAAGCATTTTAAAGTGTTTAGTAAAAATAAAATAGCCAAATTATTTTAAAAGAAGTGGCCTTTTGACAGTAGCTTTTAAAAGCACACTCTGGGTTGCTTTTCAAAGCTGCTTTCAAAAGAAACAAAGATGAACCTTTAATGATTTTTTTTAATTCCCAAAATACTATTATTCATTTTTAAAAATGACACCACCTCCACTTCCACATCCAACTCTATCACTTACACTACCACATTCACT
>NC_034014.1:1131701-1135967 GCF_000346465.2 Prunus persica
ATTGCAATACTTAAACAGTAATTAAAACGAACGTGTAAAGACTTCAAATGTGAACAGACTATTAGGATAGACTTTATTCATCATGATCAATCATAACTCCATCAAGCAGTAAGAAAGTCTTCCAAAGCTTTAATAGACGACCCCTTGTGTCCATCTTCATCCTTCATGGCATCCTTAATAATTTCCTTGACCTCACAAGCTTTTCTTCTCAGTTGATTCCCTTTCTCTGTCTCATTCATCACCAACTCCATCTTTGCCACTATATCTTCATGCCTAACCTCACAGCTCTTCCCTCTTGCCACCTCCACACAAACCCCAACCTGCTCCACCAAATACTTGGCATTAAAAAACTGTTCAGAAGCCATAGGCCACCCAATTAAAGGCACCCCATGGATGAGCGACTCCACCACTGAATTCCACCCACAATGGCTCAAAAATGCAGAGGTTGCTTTATGAGATAGAATTTCAACTTGAGGTGCCCATTTTTCCACAATTAACCCTTTGTTTTGAGTTTTAATTCTCTGCACGAACCCTTCTGGCAACCATTCATCCTCCTTGAACTCTGCATCTATATCATATTCCAATGGTGGCCTAACAACCCAAATGAAATTTTTGCTACTAGCCTCCAATGCCATTGCCAACTGCATCATCTGAGACTTGGATATTGTATTCTGAGAACCAAATGATATATACAAAACCGAATTGGGTGTTTTCGCATCAAGCCAGTTTTTGCATGCCTTTGGTGTGAGTTTAGCTTCTTTTCCAGCTCTGTTAGTTCCATTTTCTGATGATAGAAGAAGTGGCCCTACAGCCCAAACTGGCATGTTAAAGGTCTTCCTGAGGTACATTGTTCCAATTCTGTCAAGCTCCTCCACTGTGTTGATTATAAGCGCGTTGGTTTTCATGACCTCAGTAAATACTTTTTTCAAGTACAACGCAAAAGGGTCAGTGCCATTGCTGGCTCTAAGATTTTCTGAGAGCTGGGAGGAATGGAATTTATTAGCTTCTGGAAAATCAGGCAGTGTGAATTCAATTTCATCAGATTTTGCTTTCAGATGAGGTAAATGCAAGCATAATGAGTAATAGCATGCCATGCCAAACCCTCCAACTGTGGAAAACACAGCATGGCGCATGCCAAGCTCATGAGCTATCTCTGTAGTCCAGGCAAAGAAGATGTCGCTGATGATGCAAGCTGGTCGTCCATGTCCTTTTCTTTCATGAACAAGATTGTGCATGAGATGTTTGAAAGAGGGTTTGAGGGACAAGGAAGCTTGAAAGAGTTTGAAGATGAGACGGTGGGTTAAGGCATGGGTGTTTTCGGCGTCAGGAGGGAGGCCGTGGTCGGAGCTTTTGAAAGGGATTTCAAGGAGGCGAATGGAGGAGCTTGGAGATAAAGAGGAGCTGAGCTTCTTGATGTTGAGTGGGGTGTTGATGAGGGTTATGGTGCAACCCTTTTTCTGCTCTAGTAGTTGGGCCAAAGCCAAGAATGGAATTATGTGGCCTTGTGCCATGAATGGGAACAGAACTATGTGTTCCTTGTTTTGTGCCATTGCTGTTGAAAACAGAATGAAAAACAAGAATGGATAATGTATTGCTTACTTGCTAACCCAAGTTGGGATCATTTATATAAAGAGAAAGGGGAATCAAAGGGGTCCTTTGTGATTAATTCTGCATTCATTTCTAGTTAATGGGGAAATTTTGGAAAGTAGGTAAAAGTTTGGACATGTTCAAAGACTTTGTACTTTTTTTTTTTTCAAGGCGTCGCGAGACGGCTAGAAAACCCATTCAAGGGGTCCTGGATTGGCCATATTTCTTTGATGTCCTCTGATATATTTCTTCTCAGTTGCCATCCTCTCTATTTTACTGGTCACAAACCTGTGGAGTTGGCTTCTCCGCCAATCAATCTATGCATGCGGCGTAATAATGTTGTTACTTTTCCGGTTTGGGAACTTGACCCTATTGCTTGGATTAAAAGCTCTTTGCTGCAGGTTGGCAGAAAAATACTTGATATGTTTAATTGAATATTGACTTTTCTTCTTTCTTCTTTATTTTTTATTTTCACATAATTGAGAATTGGTGGAGTTCTGAATCTTTTATTGCATTTCGTAGTGGCTAGCTTCTTGATAGGATTCAGGCCAATGTCTAAGAGCATGTCCAACCCAAAAGGCTAAGGTAAGGGCAAGAGAAAGGCAACGGTTGCTATTATTCACGTGAATAGTGGTAGCCTTACATTTTTTGGTTCCACCCCAAAAGGCTAGGGTAAGGGCAAATTCTATTCATTTTACTTTATTTTCTATTTTTTTTAAAAACTTAAATCATTAATTTTGATAAGTTTTTTAGATAATATTTTCGGTTGTCACGTGTCACTATTTATTATAAAATTCTCACTTAAAATTTAAGATAACATTTTTCGGATAAAATTTTCAAATAAAATTTTCGAATAAAATCTGAAAATTTTCGGTTGCCACGTGTCCATATTTATTATAAAATTCACATCTCACTCATTATACAATTGAAATACCTACTCACTCATCATACAATTGAAATATTCTCGGTCCTCATAGTCCGACACAATGGAGTACAAGAACGACTCAATCATTGGCAGAGGCGGTTCCACTGAATCACGACGTGGGGGAGTATTTTCCTTCGGAGGACGTAATAGTGCCATTATTTCATACACGGAACGCACCATTGGAACCGACTGCGGGCATTGTTCACTTGAGGAGCCATGTGTAATGGTTTTCCTTTTTTTGTTTGGCCTTGACTAATCTATTAAAAAAATGAAATTGGAAATGCAAGAAATATATATATATATATATATATATAAAGACATTAAATTGAATAAAATGGAAATTAATTAATTTTTTATCTCGTTGCCAAGATTTTGACCTCTTTGAACATTTGTTCACGACCCTCCGGCCTTGATGGAAGAAGCCATTTGTATTTTTGCACAAATGAAATTTTGTAGTAGAAAATTTGGTGTGGAAAGTGAATAAAATTGTTAGGTATTTGTAGGGAAAAAATTTCGAATTTTTTAGTATTTTTTTAAAAAAATTCAGAATTTTTTCGATTCTTTTTGCAATTTTTTTAGTCCAAAAAATGAGGACCGTCGGATTTCTGGAAAAAAAAAACCATCGAAGCGTCCGGAAAGTGCACGTAGCGTTTTCCCATTGGGTTCTGTCAGGACTGATGTCAGCGAGCGAAAGTCAAATATTTTTACCGTTGGCCACATCACCGCCTTCGGGCTGAAGCCCAGACACTATCTACCCTTGGACTTGTCCGGGCTAATTTTCCTGCACTGGAGGTCCATTTTGCGGTGGACATGCTCTAATATAGGATCTTTCTATGCCTTGAATTGAAAGTAAAGTAATAAGAACTTCAACAATTTCCCTAGTGCAGTTAATTTGAATAATTAAAGCTGATTGCAATTGAAAATAAAAAGATGAAAATTAGGCAAGAAAGTAAAGTAATACCTTTTCCATTTCCATCATATACCCTACATCCTAACCCTATTAAATCTCGATTCCAAGAAATGTGCATTGCACGATTTAGTTGTTATCAAAACATTCGATTTGTTCGATAAATTTGATTGAGTTTTTTATTATTATTATTTTTGGGTGCAGAAATTATATTTAAATGGTGACTTAGAAAATGAACTCCAATTAATGTATTGTCTACACTAGACTAGATCGGCCATGGCCTCCCTCCCAACATTGAAAGCACTAATGCCATTCCATTTCACCTCATCCAAACTTCCTCCAAGCTACTATCTCTTTCAAGCCCTCATTTAGAAAAAAAAAAACTCATCTCTGATCTAATTTCTCATGACCAAGAAGAAGTTTGGGCTCTTCCTTGCAATATTTGTTGGAGGCTGTGGCTTTGGTTTTGCATGTTACCAATCTTTGTGAGGCAAGTTGATTGGGGTCTCATAGACGTAGTTATAGTTAAATCCTTAAGGCACCGTTTAGATGGATGCATTTGAAAGAACACTACTACAAAAAAGCAAAAAGACGACGGTAAATCACCGTCGTGTATTTGGTTTTTCAATGGTCGTGGAATCCACCGTCATCTTTTCCCTCATAAACCACGACGCTAAATAACCGTCGTTGTTAAACAATACAACGTCATCAAAAAATACAAAACGACGTCTTTGTACTGCAAAAGATCTAAAAAAAGCAATCGATGATGATAATAGACGACCAATTCTCTAAAAAGACCGTCGTTAAAAAGGGAAAATATGACACATATTAAGAGAACAAGGCCGCA
>NC_034014.1:1136081-1137304 GCF_000346465.2 Prunus persica
TACGTCGCACATATAAACACACCGTCGTACAATTAATTTTCCACTTCGATTTTTTGATAAAAGATGACGTGGAATAGTTGTCAGTGTCATTATTTACGACGTATGTGTTTCTATAGTAGACGTTGAAAAACTAAACAACGTCAGTTACAATATATGAGAGTCGTATTAAAAAATTTATACGTCCTATTTTCAGAAACAAACAACGACCATAAATATTAGACGTTGTTAAATACAACAACGTCGGAAAACAATAAAAACAGACGTGTTTAGTCTGCTAAAGTTCTACAACGTCTCTTATTTACAAAAAACCGTCGTGAAATAAATTTTCCACTTCGATTTTATCTAAAAAAGATGACGTGGAAATAGTTGTCAGTGTCATTATTTACGACGTATACATTTATATAGTCGACGTTGTATTTATATGTATTCATTACTCACGACGCACTTAATAATATAGACGACGTTGAACGTCTAAACAACGTCGGTTCCAAATAAATGAGAGCCGTATTACAGAACATATAGACGGCGTAGATTATGATGGGAGCCGTATTACAAATAACGTCGTTTAATTGTTATTAGACGGCGGTTATAATGAATTTCCGTCGGAATTAATTTCGTTCCTCTTCGTTTATAAAAGAACTTGCGACGTGGAAAATGTATGATGACGTCGTATTTTTTAACGTTCAGATTACATATCTCGTTTTTTAGACGTCGGTATTATGGGATTGGAGTCGTGTTATTTTGAATTACATGGCGGTTCTTTATCCTTCACCGACGTGATATCCTGAATAATTGCTTCACAATAGCGTCGTGGTTCTTCATTGTTACGTTGCTTTAAGACGTCGGTAAATATGCTGAATAACTGATTCACAATAACGTCGTGTTTTATTTGAACGTAGAAAGTGAAGAAATCACATTACAATATATTACAAAATTAATGTCATACACTGCCAATTACATAAGCATCATTCAATCCATATATCTTCACACCCATCTCGAATATTTTGACCGCCTAACTCACCTACCAGTTCATCAAATGTGTCAACATTTGGCATCCCTCTAGTAAATGGCTCACACTCAATTATCACATCACCTAATACTTCATCACCAATAACATCATTATATTCTCTACTAGGCATTGATAACACTACCGACCAACCACGATGCATCGGGTCGTCAACAAAAAATATTTGTTTGACTTGAGAAGCCAAAACAAATTGGTC
>NC_034014.1:1141403-1159595 GCF_000346465.2 Prunus persica
TATTTGATCTGTCATGAACCCATTAAACAGAAAATCCATGAACCCATACCTATAAGCACATTATTAACAGATCGCAAAGCATATACCTAAAACCCTTTAACAAAACAACCTAATATCATTCAATGAATTTACAAGGGGAAGATAGGGTTTGTACTTACAGGTTGGACGAGCTCACAGATTCGACGAGCCTGGAGAGTGCAACTTTTAATTAGAGCAGAAGTGAGAGAGCGAAATGTTATGTCGCGTGAAATCTGAAATTTTAGGTTTCAGGGATCAAAGTATAAGACTAAGAGCCAAATCTAAAAAAATTTAGGTCGCGCGAAAATTTTTAGAGCGCGCGCGTTATAAAACGTCGAAAGAAAAACCAAGGCGAAAGTTCTACAAGTACCGACGTAAATTTAATATTCCACGACGGAAACTTCATTTTTCGGATTAAGAACGTAAGGCCGTTCATTTTTCGGATTAATTTTAAATTTATTTTGAATTTTTTATATAACGACGACTGAAAAACCACGTCGGTGTTAAGAAATTAAAGACGTTGTAAATTATATAAACCGACTTACATATTAAAATAACGTCGTTTAAAGCGTAAACCATGTCGTATGTTTTACTGTACGACGTAAAATATGTATTCCACGACCCAACCACCGTCGTTAAAAATTAATACACTAAACCCATAAAATTAAATTATACAATTTAAAAAATTAAGTTTATAAAAGGTTTTATGGTTTTAAAGCCTAACATATAACATAGACTACCCAAAAATTATACTTTAAAAATAAACCCCAATAAATAACAACACTAATCTCTAAACCCTAGACTCTAAACCCTAAACCATTAAACTAGAAGTGATTTTATGACTCATCAAAACAATTTTGTTTTGGATGGTCATTTTAAATTTTTGTTATTCAAAATGAATTTTTTCAAGGTTTATGTGGAAGAAAATATATCAATGACTTCATAGGAGTTGACTTTTCAATTTTCTGATTTATTTTATATTTATTTTGAATATTTTGATATAAAAATAATAAAATATTCTTACCATACAACAAACCACGTCGGTGTTAAATAAATTGTAGACGTTGTAAATTGTAATAGACTACTAAGTCGTTAAAATGACGTCGTTAAAATGAGAAACCATGGCGGCTATTTAACTATACGACGTAAAATATATATTTTACGACTTAACCGCAGTCGTTACATAAACGTCGTCGATTATACCCTGAACCCTTAAGAAATTGAAGATATTGTAAACCATTAACGACTCAATTGTTCAAAGAACGTCGTCTAACTATTTTTTTACGTCGTATTTGTTTAAAACACGCAACAACAAAATACGACGGTTATTGACTTTATTAGGTCGTTGGAAAAGTATTACACGTCGGTTAAGCAATTTGTATGTTTGTTTTTTTTTAATTTAAGAAAACCTCAACAAATTTTTACATTACATATTATAGAGAAAATTGGTACATTATACATAAATATCAAGTGTTCAATAATTGCCCTGTTTAATAATTTGGAAAACAAACTCTGCCCATTCATTCCGGACTTCATCAATGGCTTCTTGGGGGTATGAAGCTTCCTGGTTTCCCTTGGCATACTGCATAAACAATGACTATTAGGGTTTATAAATAAAAAGAAATTCAATCACAGACGACGATATTTTTCATAACCGACGTAGTATATCCATTCAACGACGTTAATTTTACACGACCGTCGTTGATAATACAAAAAACGACGTGAAATGTATGAAGGTAATTTCTTCTTACCTTATTCTCAAACCCCAAGGAAGGATCCATGATGATGTCCCTCATGAAGCGCATTACATAATACCCGCATTCGACATTGCTGGGTTGCTTTGGTGTGCCTGAGAGAGTTTTCCAAATTACATTTTTACGTCCTGCTCGGGCTATGTGGGTATTATATATTTTTAAAGCACTGTTCACGATGTTTTTGGCCTCTTCATCGACCACACGATTTCCTGGCAGAGGATCCAGAAAATAGACGGTTTCTCTCTTTGCTCTTACAATCAGCAAAATCCAATGACGGCTGCACAAAATTAATATAAAAACGACGGTTATTTACAAAAACGACGTATTATAGTATTTCACACGACGAAGTAAAGTAGCTAACGACGACATTATATATTTATCACGACGATAAATAAATACCGACGTGGTTAGTAGTTTCAAACGACTAAATAAAATAAAACACCGACGTGGTTAGTTTATAAGCTGTCATTTATTGAAAATCATAAAAACAAAATCCTAAGGAGACTAACCCTGGATTGTAAGGCATCATGAAAATCTGTTCACCGTCTGTCTTCTGAAGTCGAGCTGCTACGAGTCGTGATCTTTCAGTTATTGTGCCAGAGTTGGCACTAACTGTAGCAGGGTCGATAAAGCCAACCATACTGCACATATTGGCTTTTTTCAAAACATCGTGTAAGTACCTAAACAAATAAAATAATATAAACAAGTCAGCACACAAAACACGACGGTTATGTATAAAAAAACGACGTATTATAATATTTCACACGACGTACTGAAATAGATGAGGACGTTATAATATATTTATCACGACGGTTGTTAGTTAAGACGACGTGGTTAGTTAGTTAAGACGACGCAATATATAAACCAACGAGTTATTATTTTAGAAGTACAAACCTCATATATACAGCCAATACAGTAGCTCCAATTTCTTCCATGCCTGCAAATTGTGTAATATCTTCAGGCAGGAGGAAGGTATCGCGCTCACCACCAAACACCTCCTTATCAATTGTAAATTGGACTGTCTTATCCTCAGGCAGGAGTGTCGTTTCCACAAAACGACAAAGGGTTTTTAAAGAAGATGGCGCCTCCATTTTTGAATAAGCACCAACTTCAATAACCTGTTTAAAGAAATAAAAAAAATGACGTGGTAATTCAATAAAGACGACGGTTTAAGTAATAAAACGTCGTCTTAAAAGTATTTAAACGACGGTGAAAAAACTGTCGTGGTAATTCAATAAAGACGACGGTTTTATGAATAAAGCGTCGTCTGAAACCATTTAAACGACGGTGCAAAAACCGTCGTTTAAATATTTTATTACGTCTTAAAAAAATTCCGCCGTCTAAGTTTTAAACAAACGACGGATTAAATAAAAATATCGACGTCTGAAATTTTGAAAAACAAATAAAAAAGGCAAAGTTATGTGAACATACCTTGTCGTCATGCTTTTCTTCATCTTCTTTCTCCTTTTCTTCTTCCTTCTCTTCATCTCTTTTTTCTTCTTCCTTCTCTTCATCTGGCTGATGTTTCCCCATTTTGGCAGTATCATCCTCCAAATGTAGGGATCTCACATCACCTCCAGAGCAGCTAGCTTTGTCAGACATTGGATTTTTGGGGCTTTGGCTAATTCTTGGTTTAAGCATGCTTGGATCAAAATTGGGAATTAATTGGGAAAGCTGACTCAGGAAATGCTCCCTCTCAGCCTCTACCAATTGTTTTGTCCTAGCCTCCATCCTTAAGGCCTCTTCCCTTGCCTTAGCCTCCATCTTTTTAGTCTCTTCTTGAAGGAGAACTCTTAAACTGTCCTTCAAACGGTCGTCAAAGCTCACCCTCTGTGGTTTGGGCAAATTGAAATATTGCCTTGGGGAAACACCAGCACCAACTCCCCTCAGTCTGCCTGGATGCTCGGGGCCCAAAGCCATGGTCAGCACATCATTGCTGCCATCTACTCTGACTTTGCCTTCCGAGACTTGTTTCTGCAATTCATCCTAAAAAAAGATAAACAAAAAAACACACGACGGTTATTTATGTACAAACGACGTATTATATAATTTCACACGACGCAATAACGTATAAACCGACGTTATTATAACTTATCACGACGGTAGTTATACCGACGTGGTTATTTATTTAAAACGACGAAATGAATAAACAACCGACGTCTTATGCTATAATTAAAGATAACAGAGTAGTGATTCCTATTTAGACCGTTAACGACGTTTTTAAAAAATTTTCGACGTGGTAATATCATTCACACGACGCGAAAATGAACCACCGACGTCTTATGCTGTAATTACAGAAAACATAGTAGTGATTCCTATTTAGACCTTTAACGACGTTTTTAAAAACTTTTCGACGTGGTAATATCATTCACACGACGAAAAATATAACATACGACGTAATAAGAATAATTCACAGTTTAATAAAAATTTAAAACAGAGTGATAGTAGGCTTACAATTAATTTTGCTTTCTCTGCCACCTTTGGATCAGGGATGTTACCATGTTTGTCCTGTCTAGCTCTCTTCCATAAGGTAGATCGATCAATTTCTACCCCAGGCATGGTTTCCTCCAATTGATCCTCCAATCCAGCATATCCTTTTCGAGACAATCGATGATTGTACTCGAGTTTCTCCCTAATCTGTGCATGTTGAGAATGCACAGACTCAAAATCTTTGGATAGCCTTGAAGCTACAAAGGCATCCCATTGTGCTTTCTCTATGAATTTATATGTTTCAGGGGGTTGGCTTAATTTCTCCCTGTCATTGGTGTATGGAAGGATATAATGCCTCGTTAGTGTAGACTTGAAATCCTTCCATTTCTTGGAAGCAGAAGCTAAAACAGAGGTCTTGCCCCCTTGGCCTACGACAAAAGCCATGTCAACTGCTTCCCAAATCTGCTCCTTTATATCCTTGGGGATTTGGGACCATTTCTTGTCCACAAGTGGGATCCTGGAGCGTGCCAACACACCAATATACGACTGCATCTCAATATGTGCTTGGCCAACACCTTTCCCCCTTTTATTGTACTCAACAATTGGCCTCAGTTTCTGAAGCTTTCTCTTCACAACACGAGGCATTGTGCTCATACCTCGACCAGTCTTTGAATCATCTGAGATTGTTGTCTGGCTGGTTTGTTCTGTCTCAGCAGATGATGAAGCAAACTTCATCTTCTTCGAAGACTTCATCTCCTTCGAAGACTTATCTTGAGGAGCTACCATTCCAAGCTTCTTGGAGCCAGAATCCTTAGTTTGTTGTTGAGAAACCATTTTAACAGACAAAACTGCAAGTGAAAATATTTCAGGAAAACATTAAGAACACAAACGACGGTATTAAAAAAATACGACGTATGATATGATTTTAGACGACGCAATGAAATAATCTCAGACGTAATAAATGTTTAAAACCATTATTTATATAACGTCGTGGTATATATGTTCACACGACGTCAATAGTAATACACCGTCGTGGTAAACTATTATTTATATTTTATCGTCTATATTAGATACCAACCCTAGTTTCTTTTTCTTTATATTTTATCAAATAAGGGAAAAACAAAAACCATTGTTCAGCGAAATCAAACCTGCAATTAAACAAGCATATAAAAAAAGACTATTATTTTAAAAACAACTTTGTCAATTTTCAGACGACGCTAGAACAACTGACGAACCGTCGTGGTCTACCGTCGTCTTATTTAGTTGATGTAGTTGTCTTCAAAGTTGGAAACTTTCTCTCTTTGTCTGTATATTTTATCAAACTTGGAAAGAAGTAAAATGATTTTGGCCAGAAAAAAGGTAAAAAGATTTTTCAAACAAAAAACGTATGAGCATGCAAAACAGTAACCAAAATAGTGAAAATGAAAGCTTACCTTTTGCGTGCAATGAAAGCAAGAGGAAGATGATCGATGTTTAAGTTCAGAGACGACGAAGAAGACGAGAGGAAGACGATGAGAAACTCTGACAATGCTCTGACAAGGAAAAAAGACGAAAAGGTTTCTCTGGGAGATTGAAATTTTTAATCGGGTTTGGAAACAGTGCATGTGTAAGTCGAAAAGTTGCTTACATATAAAACCATTTCAAAAAAATAATACGGCGGTTACATTTAACTACGTCGTTTTTAACTAAAACGACGCAATATTTTTCATTCGACGTGGAATCATTTCATTTAACGTCGTTAGGTTTAATATAACCGACGTGGATTTTAATTTTTAAATTATGAATAGAATTTTTTTTCCCGTGACCTTTCAGTTTATTTTTCAATTACAGTGCGTTATAAATAGAGTTTTTTTTCCGGAGGAAATTTAAAACGAAGGAAATTAATATTCTGCAATATGTAAAGTTTCTTTTTTGGATGACAGATTTAAATAAAATAAGAATATAAAAACAACAAATGTGTAAGTCAAGTAGACGAAAAGTTGCTTACATATAAAACCATTTCAAAAAAATAATATGGCGGTTACATATAACTACGACGTATAAATTACAAAATACGACGGTACATTTAACTTCGGACGTGGTAAATAAATACGACAGTAGTTTGTAGGTACCGTCGTAGTAAACTCAAAAATTAAAGTACATAAGTAATAACTCGCGTCATGGTATATTATTTAACACGTCGTTTTTATTAATTTACCGACGTGGATTTCTGTAATATACGTCGATCATACCGACGTTGATTTTACAATTTAAACGGCGGTTTGTTTGTAAGGACCGCCGTTGGTTTTAAAAATTTATTCTATAAATTTGTCGCTTTCATTCATTTTCGGTTTACATTTAAGGTTCCAAGTTCTTCCTCTCTCAGTCTCTCATGTCTCAAAGATAATAATTTGGATGTTTTCTCAAAGAGAAATTGAGCTTACTCGCATCAAATATATGTCCACAAGAAGAAGCTTGTCAACTAGCCTTCTCACTTCCTTGATCAAGCCTGATAGGACACTTAGTGCTTCTGAATACTCCTTGCTTTCCATCAAAAGAGATGCAAGCCTGGCCTCCACTCGCTGTCGAAGGAAAGTTCGCTTCTCAGGGAAATCTGAAGATCAGATGTGCCTGATCCTCTGCTTGATTTTCTTGCCTAAGAAGATCCGTCGGATTTATTGTGATAGCCTCTTCCTTTATCCGTAGAGCTTCAGAAGAAGAAGATGGGTTTCAAGAATGCGATAAAGAATAGAAATGGCTTCAGATGGCCTCTAAAGCATGAGCAATTGAATCAGTAGTTTCTGGGAGATATGATGAAGACATTGTCAATGCTTTGAACTACACAAGTCCTGCAGAAAGATATGTTAAAGAAACTGAAACAACGGCGGTTTTCTGTTCTACCGTCGTCTTTTCTCGTCGTCTATATTAAGTTACGATGGCGGTAGATTTATAATTACCGACGTAGATTATTTTGTTAAACGTCGTTAAGTGTACTACAACCGACGTGGATTTTAATTTTAAATTATAAATGGAGTTTTTTTTCCCGTATTCTTTCAGTTTTAGTTTTCAATTCCAAAGCGTGATAAATAGATTTTTCTTTCCCGAGGAAATTTAAAATGAGGGAAATTAATGTTCTAGAATTTGTAAACTAACACGACGCAATATTTGCAAATCTGTGTCATCTGTTAAGATTATGATGTGGAACAGAGTTCCATCTGGTAAGATTTCGTAACCCTTGGGATCTCAGACAAAACTGATTATGTCGGCGGTGTTCTATATAAACCGTCGTGGTTATTTCAATTCTTGTCATTAAGTAGATCTACCGACGTAGGATAAGAAAATCAAAGAAAAAAATTGTTAACAAAAATTCTTATTAAGACGACCGTTAAAATTAAAGGTACGACGTATAAAATGAATAAATACGACGATAAATTTTATTGTACGATTTAAAGATAACGTAGTAGAACTATACGAGAATGACGTCGATATATTTATATTTTCCGTCGTTGTAAATTAATTTAATACGGCGATATTTTGTATTTTAAAGCCGTGGATTTGTTTGTAATTATACGGCGTCTTATACGAAAACCTCGTCGTGTTATTTTATGAGTAAAAACGGCAGTTTTTATTGAAATCGTCGTCTTTACTTTCTACGTCGGTCGATTCATAACTTCTGCCGTTCTTTGTTGGCATTGATTTTACACTGAGGAAATCTGTTTCAAATAGACGTCGGTTGTTTAATTATGTACGTCGTTGTTTTTGAACAGCCATTTGAAACTCCATTTTTTAGTTGTCTAAGGTTGTATTACACGACGGTGTTTTTAGAACCGTCGTCTTTTTATAAACCACGACGGTTTTCACTTAGACCGTCGTTGTTTTCTGGTCGTCTTTTTCACTTTTTGTAGTAGTGGAAATTATTTGGATTTGACAACAAAGTTAATGGCTATGTAGAAGGAATCATTTGAAATCCTTTAGTTTTTTTTCTTTCTTTCTTGTTCAAATCTTGGCATACATGGATTGTAATAGTCTATACAAATAATTTTACCTTAGAGCATTACCAATGGAGAGGTGTAAATTCGGGGGTGTAAAGCCACTTTTACATCCTCTTTACACCTCTGGGGGGTGTAAATATGTTTTTTGCTCTAATGGGAAAAGATGTAAATCTAAGATGTATAATTGTTTTGTTTGTCTTAATTCGTTTTTGTGTTAAATTTGTATTTTGTGTTTACTTTATAAAATTAATTTTTTTTGGTATTAGGTTAATTTTAATTTTTCAAACAAATAAACCTAAAAATATTTAAATTCGGATAAGATATAATTTCACCCAAAAATATTTGGGGGGAGCATAAAAACCACAAATGAGCAAACAACATGTGATTTTTTTTTTTCCAGAAATTACTGTAGCCATGGGTCCCACTTTTTATGTTGACCTTTCTCCATTTTTTCTCTCTTTTTCCCAACTGGGTCCCACCTGCAAGAGATGTAAAAATAGATGTACAATTGCATCTATATTTACATCTCATGGTGGTAATGTAATTATACATCCATTTACACCCCCCTATTGCGGGTGATTCCGATCACAACGGGTGTTTATTTAACATACATCCCCTTATACACCCTTCCATTGGTGATGCTCTTATAATGTCATCGAAATCCATAAATTTAGAATCCCTCCATAGTCCTACATTTTGGAGGCCCTAGGTGAACATCCTAAATGGGGCATTCTACTATATGTATATTTATGTATAAAAAAAAATTTGGTAAGTTAAAAAAATATTATATGAACTCAAATGCACAATTGTAACATTAAAAAAACAATCAATATGTAATTTACACAACAACTTTATACAATGCATCAAAACATCACTTAAATATCACTCGTCGTGCATTTTTTGATTCAAAAATATCAATTCATTTTACATAATCAAATTTTTTACCATGTCCCTTTCAATTTCATAATTGATTCAACTAAGTTAATTGATTTAAGCTATAAGTTTAAAAAATATTTCGGTCAATCTTTATTGAGTTTTCTCTTTTTAATTTTGAATTAAGTAATTGAGCAAGTTTTTCTTTTTTCTTTTTTACAATGAATGGGCATTTATTGTGGAAAAAGGGCCTTTATTGAGTTTCCTATTTTTAATTTTTAATTGAATGATTAGGTAAGTTTTAAAAAAAATATGGCTTATTTGTAGCAATGGTCCCTCAACTATACTCGAAGTTACTTTTTGATCACTCAACTCCAAAAATAGTTACAGAGGTCACTTAATTAGGTGTTGTGTTGCATCAGTAGTCCTTCCATCAAACTCCGTTAATTTTTTTGTCAAAAGTGAGGGTAAATTAGGAAATTCATCCACAACCCTCCCTCTCCTCCACAACTCTCCACTTCCTCCATTGCCGCAACCCACGCCTTCCTCCTCCAATTCCTCCCAACCCCAATCCCTATCTCTCTGTCACACTAGGCACCCATCCCCAGCCCGTATTCCTCAAAATACTCCAGACCCAATTCTCACCCTCCCATCCCTTGCCCACCTACCCTTCTTCCCACAAAAACTTAAAAAGCCTATAATTTAAAATCAACCAAAAACAACTATTAGCTGTTTTTAAAAAATGGAGATCTCCAATGAGCCCTCATGAGAAAGCATGAAGTGCTCTCTCTCTCTCTCTCTCTCTCTCTCTCTCTCTCTCTCTCTCTATTTATGTATGTTTATGGTTGATGGTTTACAGGGAGTGCTGGGAGGAAGGATTGGGTGGCAAGTTTGGTACAAGGGAGGAGAAGCAATCGAGTTGTCTATCTCTTTTCCTTTTTCTGCCCAAATTTTGGTACAAGGGAGGAGGATTGGGTTGCGGCAATGGAGGGTTGTAGATGAATTTCCGAATTTGCCCTCACTTTTGATAGAAAAATTTAACGGAGTTTGACGAAAGGACTAATGGTGCAACATAACACCTAATTGAATGACCTCTATAACTATTTGTGGAGTTGAGTGAGCAAAATGTAACTCCAAGTATAGTTGAGGGACCATTACTACAAATAAGCCTAAAAATATCTATGATGATTGGTTTGGGCCTAACATACTATTTATATAATATAATTTTTTTTAAAATAATATAGGTAAGTATAGGGTATTATACAAATTGAGGGTCCTAGGCGGCCACCTTGCATGCTTGTGCCCAGGACCTCTCCTAACGAGCATTTAACATGTTTAGAGGTAGAATGATACTACACGTGTTAGGAAAGATGGCAAATAATGACCTTCATGGGTTCTTGCCATCTTGCCATTTCAAGTTCAACACATCGGTTCAGGGATGGTTTCTAGAAGGGACTAACTTGGGCTATAGCCCATGTGAGTTGTTATTTTATTAGCCAAAAAATTAATTTAGCCCACCCATGCTTCCTAATGGTTAATCATGTCAACGCTCATCCAACAATACACTCAAGGAAAAGAAGATAAGACAAACTAATGAATTGATGAATTCTCCTTGACTATTCTTAGACATTTTTGTGTAGGACATCTTTGTAAAATTCTCTTTAAAATGAAAAGTATTTCCGTCTTGTTCTTACTTTAACTTCCTCAAATAATTTTATTTGAGGGACGCCCTTTAGGGTATCCTACTATTTTTTTCCCAATGATCCAAACCATCTATTTTTTAGGTCTTCATTCATAGATCATTCTTACAAAAAATTAGACAAATCGGAAACCGTTTCGACATCCAATTATGTCTTACAAAATCAATGAACACGGTGCTTCAAGAAAATACTAAAATTTCAATAACTCAATTGAGTGGTCAAATAATATCTGATTCAAGTGATTTTTTGTAGAGATGATCTTTGAATGAGTATCTACAAAATAGACGATTTGGATTAGTGAAATACGATCCGGAGTGGGGCCTACAAGGGGTATCCCTCAAATAATATTTGAGGGATCCCTCAATGGAAGCTCTATATATATCAGTCCCCTTCTATTGAGGGATCCCTCAAATAAAGAAGGGGACTGTATATATATATTTTAATGAACAACTTATTGCTAATTTTCCTTTCACGATCTCATCACACATAATCCCTTTAAGTGAAAAAATAAATAAATAAAAGAACGAATGGGTACGCTGCATTAGTTGCACCTTTATGTTCCACTCTTCGGTAAGTAAATACGGTAAATTTAGTCCATTCCATTTTAAAATTCTGAGTTCATCCGTGCATCGGTTGCAATGGTGGCTAACATTAGGGGTGGGCATCTAAACCGAAGAACAGAAGAACCAAACCAAATTGGACTAGAAAAAAAGCAAAAAAATCATGTTGACCAAAAATTCAAATCCAATTCAAAAAATCAAACCGAACCGGTTCCCATTCCGGTTCTATACCCCAACAAATCAAACCAGGCCGAACCGGCCAAATTAAAAAATATATAATTTTAATATTTATTTATATCTAATGCTATATTTTTAATATCATAACTAATATTTACCCAAGTTCAATTTCAAAACATCTCTATTTTCTAGCCTTAATATTTCTTTTTGTATGAAATTGAATAATTTGTTAATTTTCAAGTCAAAATAAATAAATTTTCAGTTAAAATTTGTATAAAAAATAATTTGAAAAAATATATATAATCCGGTTCAAAATCGAACAGGACCAAAACCAATTCAACCTGAACCGGATGGATTTATAATTTTTTTTGTTAAAGTCGGACCAAACTGAACTAGATAAATAGTATCAAATTCGATTCCAATTTGAAGCAAAAATCAGTCCAAACCGAATTGTGACCACCCCTAGCTAACATTAATGGCTTGCATGTTTTGGTTCTTGATATGTCAAGATCAACAATAATAGTGATAGAAGTCCTGTGTCATGTACCAGCAAAAGGACTTGATGCATAGAAATTAGATACTTTTCCTGCAATTCCACAGCCTTACGTTCGAAACAATAATTCAAGCCTTTGTTCAGAAAAGGCTTGTCAAAATCCTGTGATGAGCCATTCATGAAATAAAGGAAGAGGTCCACACCGTCCTAAGGTCTCTTAAATCTCACCGGCTTTATTTCTTCTCTCCTGAAATATGAACCAGGGGAGCGGAATGCTATGGCATCCTTAGTTAGTAACTTCGCATATATTAGGCGCATTATACACATAAAAAGATGTTTATTTTTTGTCAAATTCTCAAAGATATGGTAAAATACACATTTTTAAAATCAAACATATTAGACATGTATTATTCATGTACATACATATTCCTCACGTTTAATTCACATATTTTATACTAATTTTTTTACTAATATTAAATTATTGAATAAAAAGACTATGCATTAAAAAAATTTAAATTTAAATACTTAAAATATAATAAAATGGAGGATTTGTCATCGTATTGTTAAACTCGTTGGCTTTCTGTCCACTATCTTACTAATCTGTAAGTCAATGTTATTCTTCATTGGGCTAGACCGTTGGCTTTCAGTCAAGTGTCTTACTAATTTGCAAGTCAATGTTATTTTTCATTGGGCTGGACCTGTTGACTTTTTGTCCAGTATTTTACTAATTTACAAATCAATATTATTCTTCATTGGACTGGACCCGTTGGCTTTTTGTCTAGTATCTTACTAATCTTTTCCTACTTCACCTTAATGTTAATTGAACAAGTAAAAGTTATTTCTTGGTCTGAGTGGGGATAGCTTTTCTCTTTAGCCCAAAACAAATTCAGCAAGTGGAGTCATTCCGAGCATGGCCAAAAATGAGGGTCGAAACCCGAGTCCAACGTCCAAATGTAGGAGACCGAGTTGGAACCCGAACCGGCTATAAGTATCATTTGTAGTCTCTGTTAGCTCTCTCTGAAACTCAGACAAGAAGCAACTGCCGCAACAGAGAGAGGAGAATGGCCATAACAGTAGCTATCAACTTAGCTCTAATAAATCCATCGACTTTATTTCATCCCAAGTCTCCGAACCCTTCAAAGCTCAGAGCTTTCACTCTCAGATGCTCCTCCGCCACCTCAACCGCGGTCCCTGGTAATTCTGCTACTACTTCTCTTATTTCCCTTTATCATTTCTATTGTTTTCTCTCATTGCACCAATTGCCCAATACATTAGATTAGTGTGCATGAATGTTTTTGAAGAGCAAGTTGTTTGGGTGCCATTGGAATTCAGTTTTATGTCCTAGAATTTGAAAAGAAGAAACAAAATAAAAAAAACAAAATGATGGGTTTATTTTGTTAGAACTTCAAACACCCCCACAAAGTCATTCAGCTATGTAATTTTTGTTCTTAGGCTCAGCATTCATCTTTTAGATGAATAAACAATCAACACTAATATCTCAACCCTTCGCTTTTTCTGCCCCTTATCTTGCATTTGATAAATAAAAAGAATTCCCACGTTATATAATGTTAAATGTTGTTATTCTTCATAATACAGGTTTAGATTTGTTTCATAAGAAATTTCTCATTTTCTGTACTTTATTTACTTCTTTGGCTTTAGATTTGGCAGAAATACCTTGGAAGACTTCAGATGCTAGACTTGTGCTTGAAGATGGTTCAATCTGGAGAGCAAAGTCGTTTGGTGCTTCAGGGACCCAAGTTGGTGAAGTTGTATTCAATACATCCTTGACCGGGTGGGATGACTCATAATTTTGTATTTCCCCCCAATTTATCTTAACATGTCAACTGTCATGTTGGATTCTTTGTGTTTGTGGGACTTAACTGCTATATAACCTTGTCAATTACTATAGAATCAACCTTTCAGTGTTCAGTATAAGGATTTGAAACCTTTGACTATGGACCCTCTCTTTTGGGCTTGAGGCAGTATATTAACTAAATAAGTGTTAGTTAGACTTCCTGAACTGTCTAAGTACAATGTAGGAAATTATATGAAACTTCGTACAGCTCCCACCTTTGTTCCATTTGAGAGTGATGTTAATCAAACATTGGTTAAAGGAATCTGGTGCTTGAAGTAATGGAAGTAGTTACCTCATCTTTGGTTGCGCATCAATGTTCAAGAGTTGATGAGCTCAGCATGATCATACAAGTCTGATATATGGGCATTCTACATGTTTACACAGGTATCAAGAAATTCTTACAGACCCTAGTTATGCTGGCCAATTTGTTCTCATGACAAATCCACATATTGGAAATACTGGTGTAAATTTTGGCGGGTGGAGTTTTCTTTCTTAAGTTTTGAAAATTATATTGTCTTTTAATATGTTGAATTCTGATGTTGATGCCTTCCCTCTCAGATGATCAAGAATCAAGGCAATGTTTCCTTGCTGGTCTAGTGGTTAGAAGTTTAAGTATCAGGTATGCTTCCTTCTAGTACTGCTGTAGAAAAATTGGCATCAGCAACTTCACTGGTTGAGCTCCATTCAGTTTCAATGAACTTTTTCTGTTTCCTGTTTTGCAGTACTTCAAATTGGAGATGTGCAGAAACACTTGGTGATTATTTAGCAGAAAGGAATATCATGGGAATTTGTAAGTTAAACAATGGCATTATTCCTTAAGGCACTTAGATTTTGCAGAATCATGTGTGCTGGTGTCCTATGCTGTATATGTATAAATTCTGACTTTTGCTATTGATGCTGACTGATTATGCAACAGATGATATTGACACACGTGTTATCACCCGAAGATTAAGGCAAGATGGAAGCCTTATTGGTGTTTTGAGCACAGAAAGGACAAAAACAGATGAAGAACTATTGGAAATGTCTCGTTCATGGGACATTGTTGGTAAGGATTTCATTGAGTTTGTTAAACAAGGCAAAGGATTAAAAATCCATGGTTTCTTATTTTAATTTTGCAGGGGTTGATTTAATAAGTGGTGTGTCATGTAAGGCCCCTCATGATTGGGTTGATAAAACAAATACAGAGTGGGAATTTAACTCCAGTAAAAGAGGTGGAGAGGCATTCCGTGTAAGTCAGTGTTAAGTTACTTTTAAATTACTGCCAGATAACATTTTTGCCTTTTGTTTTGAAATGAGAGAGAGAGAGAGAGAGAGAGAGAGAGAGAGAGAGAGAGAGAGAGAGAGAGAGAGAGAGAGAGAGAGAGAGAGAGAGAGAGAGAGAGAGAGAGATGGTTTTTGAAATAAGAACTAGAAACTGCCATAAATGGTTTTTAGTTCTGAAGTTCTCTGTTATTCTTTCTCTCTTCTTCAGCTCTCAATTCTCATTTCTCTCATCCCTCTCCCCTTTAGTTCTTCAAATTAAAACAAAAAGCAGACATGTTTGATAATGGATTGGTATTGGCCTGATGTTGGTAGTTCGGTTTTAAGTGACTCTTTTTCTTCTCTGTATGGGTATGAATTGTAGGTTATAGCATATGATTTTGGAATCAAGCATAATATACTCAAGCGCTTGGCTTCCTATGGTTGTAAAATTACTGTTGTGCCTTCAACATGGCCCGCATCAGAGACTCTTAAGATGAAACCAGATGGGGTCCTTTTCAGCAATGGCCCTGGAGACCCATCTGCTGTTCCTTATGCTGTTGAAACAGTTAAGGAGATCATTGGAAAGGTTCCTGCTTTTGGAATCTGCATGGGTCATCAGTTGCTTGGCTTGGCATTAGGTGGTAAAACTTTTAAAATGAAGTTTGGCCACCATGGAGGAAATCATCCAGTCCGTAATCTTTGTAGCGGACATGTTGAGATAAGCGCTCAGGTGTGTATGTCTTATAAGTTTTTGACTTTCGATGACATAGAATGTGGTAGTTTTGAAGTCTTTTTTATGCTTAATAAATTTGAAAGAAATGAACTGACATCCTGAAGTGGGTCTTCTGATCATTGTGCTGGTTTTTTCTTATTAGTTACATTAAGGTAATGAACATGTATGAACCTTTTATGACTTTCATTTTGTGGCAGAATCACAATTATGCAGTTGACTCTTCATCACTTCCAGAGGGTGTAGAAGTAACTCATGTCAATCTTAACGATGGAAGCTGTGCTGGTCTTGCCTATCCTGCACAAAACATCATGTCTATTCAGTACCACCCTGAAGCATCTCCAGGACCCCATGATTCGGACTATGGTATGTGACATGTTTCTACAGATTGATAAATAAATATTAAATTTACTATTATCAACTATGGTAGGTGCTTGCACCGATACCAATTGTATCAGAACATTCCTAGAGATATGCACCCTTCATAGGAAATCTAGGAATTTCATCTCCAACTGAAAGGTGATGGTAGACCTCTAGCATAAGTGGTTTTTCCCCTGTTGCTTCTTCCTAGCTACTTTCCAGCCTAACACCCTGCACTATTTCTTTATAATGATTACATTTGCATAAAATTACATTACGAAAATGATATTTAGTTTGAGGAAATTTTTTCTGCAGCTTTTAGGGAATTCATACAGCTGATGAAGAAAGTGAAAGTAAATTCACGAGTGATGGCTGCACTGAGCTTTATTTGATGGATGGCATGTCTAAGGCGGCGAGGGTTCAATGGTGATATATAAATCCAGCGTCTCTCTTGTCTATGGGATTAACATATGCGTGCTGTTGCAGAAAACTAGTTAGGAGTCTTCTTCCCTTTTTTCAGTCAAAATGTTGTCGGTGACTGAAATTTTGAGATGAAGTTTTATAGAACAATTATTCTATATGCTTTGCAACCATACAAAATGGATCATAATTGTGTGTGCTTCAGGATCCATGAATAACACTGCATTCTTGTTACTCTTGGATGATTGGTGTTCTGTCTAGAAGCCCTCTTCATGCATTCCACACGTGTGCTATTCCTCCTCTCATGTATGTGTGTATAAGAACACAGACCAAGCGCGCAATAAGAAATAGGAAATTGGTGAAAGTATGAGAAAATGAAAAGAACAAAATCTGCAATACACATAGATAGTGTGGGTACTTTTATATTTTTTGAAACCATGTCTCATCCTGGGAGATGCAGGGCAACCATACAAAAAATACAAGGCCTCTTTTTATATTTGAAAGTGGAAGCTATTGCCAGTTGTTACAAGTAGTTCAAGGAAAATTTTGGATTCATTTTTTCCCTATTAATTTGAATGAAATGACACTCAAAATCAATCAGTTGAAGTTATGTGCAAGCAAAGGTTTGGGTAGCCAAAATCTTGTGCCTATGTACGTTAATCCCATTTTCCTTGTTTCCTTTGTCTCTTCCAAGCATTTAATAGAAGAAAAGAAAAGGAAAAAAAAACAGTTAATAGATAAATATACCAAAGGAGACATAATGAAAAACAAAATAGAAAACTTCTCTATTTCTTTCAATGGAAGAAACCCTTTGAACAATTAATGAAATATAAACATCAAAGTTACATGCTTCTCTTGTTGATTAGATAACCCTTAGAAAGGAAATTTTTTTTCCTAAGAAAGACTTTTGTGATTGACTAAGAAAAATCAACTGAAACAAAGAAAAAGAGTCAACTTATTGAACCAGCAGACTTGTACCTGCAAAGAACTTTACACCTTAAAACCTTGTCCTGAACATAAAACCCTGGCATTACCATAATCTTAACTCGGCTTGAACCATGCGATCTTTGTCTATCCATGAACATGTCTTCCATGTAATGTGGATCAAAGCTCCTATTCTCTTCGACCCTCAAAATTCCTAGTGGTGGATTGAATGAAAATGCAAGCAAATGAAGCAACCAAATGCATTTGGTAGCGACAAAGAATGCTTGAAGAACCTGCTCAGGCCATGGCCGAGTCCAATTTAGTGTTGTAATGATGCAACTCATCTTCTGATCACAAAACTTACTGAATTCCTCACAGTAATACTTTGTTCCCTTCCTTAACACTTCATTCCAGCTCAAATTTCTAAGCGCCACAAATGATGAAAACTGCGCTTGGCGAGCTTGTTGAGGGTCTAGAAGCTTTGGTGAGCCATTCTTCTGAAACACACAGTTTTCAAAGTCTTGGTAGAGTGACTGGTTTATGATGGCTTCCAAATGGTACAAAACTGCCTTGGAGTACTTGGAACTTAATGACAATTTAAATGGTTGGAGAAGCATATTCAAATTGTCCACCAGGGTGTTATCTGTTACTTCAATTTGTGCTACAAGGATCTTGCAGAATTGTT
>NC_034014.1:1159695-1227019 GCF_000346465.2 Prunus persica
AGAACAGAGCAGAGCATATACAACCAGGGGGTAGAACAAAGCAAGAGCTGTGAATTTGTTCAAGGAGAGAAAATAACAAAGAGCGTTAACAAGTGGGTATACAACGCTTGGATTTGATTTGCAGAGAGGAAAATCATATCTGCCGTAGAATCTTGGAAAACCAGAGAACTGAGAGAGAGAGAGAGAGAGAGAGAGAGAGAGAGAGATATGGGGAGGGAGGGGTAAGCCTAAGGGCTAAAGCCAATGAGCTTTTGTCTTGGTTCTTAATGGATTTGGTGGAATGAGAGCATGTGAAGCAGAGAGAGAGAGAGAGAGAGAGAGGGGGGGGGGGGGGGGGGGGGGGGGGGAATTTTCCAAAGTGGTGTTTATATAAAGGCAAAAAAACCAAAAGCCCCCCTTTTTTTTAAAAAAACCCGGGACCCACCACTGGGGGGGGGGACTCCCCGTGAACCCTTGAAAAGTTTTTTGGGGGTGATATTTAAAAAATGTTTTCCCCCCCCCCTATCAAAATTTTCAAAATGATGGACATGCCCACTTTAATTCTGAAAATCCTCTATGTAATCATAGCAATTGTTGTTGGTCTCTCAAAGTTCATATGCATATCGATTGCACATGCTTCTTTTCTTTCAAAAGGTCAAGGAATTCAAATTGGGTTGAAAAAACCTTTTTTCTGGGTGTGGTGGAGTTAGTTTTTGTTTTTCTTATACGAGGCATACTGAGAGAGAAGGAATTTGACACAGAATCTCGAGTGTAGGGGTGATTACTCTTTAATCACTTGAGCTACATGCCTTTTGCTAGTGGAATTAGTTCATGAGTGGAGGATAGTTTGGTCTATGCGAAACAATTTCTGAGCTGTCCAAGGGCCGAAAGGGAGTAGGGGAATGGGGACAGAAAATATCCAAAACCTTCCAAACACTCATTGTCTTGCTTTTCTGTAATGAGTGAATCTTGTAAAGCCTGGTGGTGCTACAGCGGGGACCAAATGGGTCTTCCTCCTCCTCCCCCTTCATTACCAGTAGATTTACCAAACTGCCCATGCTCCATTTCAATGTTGTTGGACGTCATGGGCATTGGGCATGGAGGAAGAAAAGCTAATGCCTTGATCTTTTTGTATTTTGGAAAAAAGGAATTCCATGTAGGTTTTAGGAAATTTGTAACGTTGAGTTCGATGTTTCATGTAAGTGCTTTTGTTAAAGAATAATATTTTTTAGTGAGATTAACTTTCTGATCACCAACCACCCACCCAAAAGCTAGTGTGGTTTGTCAACCTCCACACATGCAAAAAGTGTTTTCTTCCTTTCTTTAATCCACTTAATTAGTTTCAGAATTACTGCTAAATCAATCACAAAGTAATCTTTCTCGAAAATAAATACGTGGAAACAAATGTTTTTAAGCACACAATAAAATCTGCAAATCTTGGAGTGGGAGCAGGTGGATAGCTACACTTCGATGATAAATTGTCGAATTAGTTTCTAGGTTATCTAACATGACAAGTTAAACAAGGTGGGTTTGAATTAATTAAAACTTGACACATGCCGTTGATTGGCATCCCTATGAGTACAATGTGGTGTGACAAAATCCAACATGGTAAAGACATGATAGGACTTATGAGATGAAGTAGTTACGTATAAAATTTAAAAGTGGTAGATATAAAGGCGATGGCTCTTAATCAATTAGTTTTTGACATAAATGGTATTTTACTTTTCAATATTGGAAAATGTTTGGAGTTTTCAATAGAGGAGCTCGACTCTTATCTTCCTTTTCTTCTAAATTGAAGAAAAATAACGATGTACGGGTCATATAAGAAGTGAATAAATAGATTGATTGATTGCTTATAAATATCTTAGGGTTAAAATGATCAGTATTAGCTCATATATTATTCTCCTTTAATGAGCTAATATGACATTTTACCCTCTTTACATAATAGAACTCGTACCATCATGTTGCCCCCAACATAAGTTTGTAGTTCGTACTTTACATAATATGACATTTTACCCTCTTACATAATAGAACCTTAGAAACATTGTTCCATTGGCTGGGTGAGTACAACCTTATATTAGATTCTAACTCTTGATTGGGGAGAAGAATATCTATAACGGGTATGCTTTTGTGGTGGTATATATTCTAAGCCAATCACAAATGCATAATAATATTCGATTGTCTTTAAATACCGACAGAGTATTATTCCCCGTGTACGTAAGTTTTTCTCAATATTGTGGGATACAGTCTCTTTTTCTCCCAAAGCCAGCTAGCATTGAGTGAAAGAAACAAAGAGAGCTCGCCTTTGGTCTCTTTCACCCTGCGCCAGAAGGAATATAACAACAACAGCTAATTAAAGATGCAACCAAGTACTCCAAGCAACAAGTATACAGCAAACATTATTGCAGCCAAATGCCCACCACAATCTAAAAACCTCCAGAGGCTCTCTATCACTTTGTGCAATGTGCATACATACATATATATATATATATATATTCTTATTCTTTTCACAAAGTTGTTAAAGCAAGCAGCAGGCCGCCTCCTCGTATGATGCTTGGATTTTGTCCTGTTTTGGTTGTTTGATCCTAGTAAAAGCGGATTCGAGTATATCACCTTAATTGTTTTTTTCTTAATTTGATCATACACCAATACTTTATAAACCAAGCCTTATATATTTATATGAATATTTCTTTTTCTCAAAGAGGGAGAATGGAAAACTCACACATACGGTTTGAACTCAGGACCACTTAAGAGTACATCAAAGGCCTTGATCAATCCAACAAACACCCCATTAGTTAGCAATAACATTATAGCAAGTTAGCAACCACACTATGTATATATGCATCGTATTTATTATTAATCTTCTTTGTGGGGATCCACGTTGTTCTTTCTGTTGTTGTAGTTCCTGTGAAACAAATTAAGCTACGTTTGCACTTGTTGTTTTGTTTCTTTTTCTTGTTATAATGTTTATATAATATTTATACACTTTTTCTTATTTGTCTGTATAGCTGTCTTCATGCATGCCTTATAGTTGATTTTGATTGCCTTGTCAATATCGTTCATTGTTTTCATACAAGTTGATGAGGCATTGCTGCCTGCTACCAATTACCTTTGCAATCAAATCACCTTAATTACTTTAGGTTAAGGAAATGATTAAGAATTAATCTGACCTATTAGCATGTTTCTAAATTGAATCTTTTTAGAGCCTTTATTTATACTAAAGTAAGCATTGTCTTTTCCAAAGTTTGAAACTTTTTTCAGTCTGTCAAACACAACTTGATCCTCTCTATATCTCAACTATTAATGATTATAAAAGATAATTTGCTTGAATTAATAATTAAAGAGTATTTTAGAAATAATGGTGAGTGAAAAGATAGAATTGTGTTTTTCTAAATTTACATGGTGGGTGAGGAAATAGGACGATGAGTGAAAATAGTAGCACTCTTTTCAAATTCTATTTTGGGAGAAAAATTGACTTAGTATTCAGTTAGTATAGGGTAGATAGGGCAGGTAGCAGCCCTTGTGTTTCATTAGGGTCATATGCAAAAATGTCAATTATGATTCAAGTGCTAATTAAGTGGTAGATTAGATTAGTTCAGGAGAGTTAGTAAAACAACATGTCAATGATGTCATAGTCTTAATTCTTGAATATTGACCCCTGAATTAGACACTCTTGTCTGCTTATTATGTATAAAGTGATCTAAAAGGTCAGCACAATTTCTTCAGAGTTTTACCAACTTTTCAGCCCTTTTTCTATAAAGTTGGTTAATTTGGTAGCTTAATTGGGCAACTTTCTGCTTCTTTTTTGCTTCTAAAGCGACGTGTCAATGTCCTACTGCATACCAATTAGCCTCTCCTATATATGTTTAACATGAAATAATATATATTTATGTTACATTAATTCAACATTTTCTCCACTAATTCAGTACAAAAAGGCTAACTTGGAATTTGTGGAAGCTCTCACATCTTTCTAAGGAACTTTCCATTTGTTAAGCCAGTGAGGTTGCTTCAAAAAGCAAGAGAAGACAAGTTGTGGAGGAGGAGGCTTCCTTGTTTGTTAGTCTTTCGAAGATGGACGGAAACTAAAACGAAATGAGTATTATTACATGTGACGGTAACACTACGTATAATATTGATATAATAATCAGTAATGAAAGAGAAGTATTTATGCAGTCGATCTCATTCAGTGTGGAAAAGGATATAATCATGATAATGTAGCCATCAACAAGTAATTACAATCATGTTTTGACAATGTATGATTAAAGAGAAAAGAAGAAACTAATCTGGTTGAGAATAAGTAACCAAATATTTTCCTTCCCCCGGTTTGGGTAAAATTGTAACCGCACATGTTCAATTGAATCCATCTCCTTATTCCCTTTACAAATTTGGGTCTAGTCAATTTCAGTTTAAAAGAAGCCCAAATTTCAAATTTTCAATTGGAAGAAAGCCCAAATTTATTTATTTTTGAAAGGAAGCCCAACTTTCATTGAGCCGGGAACTTAAAAATCGAAAGGGGGAGTGAAATATATCATTGCCGCTATAACAAACCAATTCTATTGGTCCATTTGAAGAGCACGCGGATTGCTATCCCCTCCACACAACAACAAAGAATATCAGCCGTCGATCAAATAAGTATCAACGCTCAATCTTCACTCATCCAAAATTTTAGAAAAATTTCACCAAAAATTTCAAACTCCCCGCTTACTCACTCTATAAATAAAACCCAACAAAACTTCCCCAAATCACAAGTTCATATAATACTCATCTCTCAATTTCCCACTAGCCAAACACCCAAATCCTCCATTCTTTCACATCTGAGCAAATGGCCCGTACCAAACAGACTGCTCGTAAGTCCACCGGAGGCAAGGCTCCACGCAAGCAGCTGGCCACAAAGGCTGCCCGGAAGTCAGCTCCGGCTACAGGAGGAGTGAAGAAGCCTCACCGTTTCAGGCCAGGGACTGTGGCCCTGAGGGAGATCAGAAAGTACCAGAAGAGCACTGAGCTCTTGATCCGCAAGCTTCCATTTCAGAGGCTTGTGAGGGAGATTGCTCAGGACTTCAAGACCGATCTCCGGTTCCAGAGCAGCGCTGTGGCGGCGCTGCAAGAGGCGGCGGAGGCCTACTTGGTGGGTCTGTTTGAGGACACCAATCTCTGTGCCATTCACGCTAAGAGGGTCACCATTATGCCCAAGGACATTCAGCTCGCTCGCAGGATCAGGGGCGAGAGGGCTTAGAATCCCCAAATCTGTTGTTTTGCTTTTGGTAGTTTGTAGTGGGTTTAGGGTTAGGGTTTATTTATGATTATGTTAAGAAATGTGGTTCCAATTGGTCATGAATTTGCGCTGGGCGCGAAGTTGTATATCTCTTTACTTTTGGAAATGAATATTTGCAGTTGATTATATATAAAATTGCTATGTGGTTTTCAGGTTGCAATTGCAATTCCATTGCAAATCAAATTGGGATTTGGCTAGACAAATACAATTGCAATTTTTCTTACAAAATCTTAGATACATATAAAAAGGCAAAAGGAACAAGATGAGAGATTTTCTCTGAAAATTCAGATGCAGCGAACACATGCAGTGATGGGGGAAAAGCTTGAAATGACCTTGATAGTTTTTGGGATACCTTTAGCTTTTGCTTTGGCTTTGATACAAAGATAAGAAAGATGGTTTCAGGCTGAACTGGTGTATGACGAAGGACATGGTGGAGCATGCACTTCCACTACTCCTTCAAGCATCTGCACAACCTTCCTCATAGTCGGCCGAAGAGACGGGTCTTCTTGGATGCACCAAATAGCAACCATCACACTCTTTTCCAGATTCTTTTTATCATGCAAAGCCTCAGTTTCGTGATCTAGAACAGCATCTATTTTTCCTTCTTGGTAGCAATCATAAACCCAATTGGTTAAAATCGCTTTCCCTTCGCAGTTATTTTCCACATCGACGCTTCTCCTACAGCAGATGATCTCTAGTAGTACAACACCAAAGCTATACACATCAACTTTGGTAGTGATTGGCATGTTCCTAAACCACTCGGGTGCAACATACCCTTTTGTTCCTCGGATGGCAGTATGAGTGTGGCTCTGATTCATCATCAAAAGCTTTGCCAATCCGAAATCAGCGATCCGGGCAGTGCAATTATCGTCCAGAAGTATGTTCTGAGGCTTTATATCGCAATGGATAATTGGGGTGCTGCACTCTTCATGCAAGTACTCAAGTCCTTTGGCAATTCCAAAAGCAATTTTGATTCGTTGCCCCCAACTTGGTTTCACATCAGCAAAAAGGAAGCTTGCTAATGTGCCATTGCTCAAGAGTTCATATACTAGTAAACGTTGTTGTCCCTCGTCACAATATCCGAGCAGACGTACCAGATTCTTGTGATGTGTCTTCCCAATTACATTCACTTCTGCCTTGAATTCCTCATCACCATCTTGTTTCACGCAGCGTAGCTTCTTCACTGCCACTTGGACTTGAGAACCATTTTGTATTATTCCTTTGTAAACTACCCCAAAAGTACCCCTTCCTAATTCTTCCGTGAATCCATTTGTAGCTTCCTGAAGCTCTTGGTAACTAAAAGGACGCAAATTTATGTTCAAACCACTTTGCATAATCCTGACCTGTTTCTTCTGAAAAGTGAAGTATAGTCCAAGAGAAAATGCAGCAGCAATTAGAACAAGACAAACCACGAGAGCGGTAGCCGAAATCACCGGTCGTACACCCAAGAAAGTGGTCTGCTTATTCTTCTTATCATCTGGACTTGGCGATGGAGGGACTGGTAGAGTTGAATTGTCCTTCCTGAATTTGATGTAGGCCGTTGCATGTAGACTGTTATCCGCTCTCCCATATGAGAGGGGCAACTCCTTTTTCCAACAGGTTCGATTGCTGTAAATAGCAACACCACATAAACAATCTTGAATGCAGGACTCTCTGCAATTGTCTGCAGTAAATTCCTCTGAACGATTATACTCTGAGGTTCGCCAATCAGTATTTGTTAGCTCCTGAACATCATATTTTTCTTCTTCACAGTTTTTTCCGAAATCGGGTTCGCAGATTCCGTATAGGTCATTTGGATCATGCAAAGAGAACCCTCTTGGGCATTCACATTTTGGCCTCTTATCTGCTGGACTGAATGTGCAGATACTATTGAGTCCACAAACCCCAGGACCTTTATCAGCATCAATATCCAGGCAAATATTTTCTGGCAGTGACCAAAGAGGTTCCCAGCTTGCATTGCCAGAAAAAGTCTTTGGGTGAACATACTGAGCAAAAACCCCATCAAAGTTAAGAGTTGCTCTAGTATAATAGGCCATTGCTGAGACCCTAGTATTTCCCAATGCGAATTTTCCACCATTCTCTCTCAGGACATATATGTAGCCTGAGTCATTAAAAACCAACTGTTTACCTTCACTTCCTGGCACTGTCCCCTTGGTAGTGGCGCTTACATAGTACGGTCTGTTAGTAGACCCCGTTGTGAAGTTTACGGAGTTGAGCAGCAGGTTCCCGTCTGGCTGCAACTGTAGCTGGAACCGTCCGTTGGAATAGTTAGTCTCCGATTGTCGAGAAGCAAGGTTTCCTTCTCTTTCAATTATCTGTCCAGGCAATATAGTATCAGTAGGATTCTTGAAAGACTCCCACAACTTCTTTGAACTGTCATCTTCAAGAACAAAGTTGCCGGTATCATTGAAAACCCCATTGGCAACAACACCAACTATGTTTTCAGATTTCCATAACTCTTCGCCTCGAGGACGTGTGAGCACTAGTCCACTGTGAGCAGTCAAATTCACAGTTGATCCCAGAGGTGCAGCAGGTGCACCTACAGGGTTATTATTTGCATACCAAACTATGGTTCTGTTCGGTATTTTGGCATACCATATTGAAAGCAAGAAAAGATCATTGTTTCCAAGTGGCCGAAATCCAAAGGCAAAATCACCTGATGGAGAAAGCCATGATGAGGAGGAGTTTCCTTCTGCAGTTGCAGTAAGATAAGCACCAACTGCTATGCTACCATTAGTTTGGGAAAGCACTAGAATTGGTTGTAGAAACAATGAGGACAGCAGAAGCAGCTGTGCAGTAAAAGCCACATTTCCATTTTCTAACACCAATGTGGCTAAGCAATCACTATTTAAAGAAGAAACAAACTGAGAACAATTAGATTAATAAGCCTAAGATGGACCTAAGTCTAAGGTTCAGAATCACGATCCATGGATACTATGCTACTTTTCAAGTTCCAGTTTCCATGATTAACAGCTGGAGCGCCGTCTTTTTGTTTTTGGATTGTGTTGTGGGTGCAAAAGTCTTTTTCAATGTTTTATAATGCAGGGTAATTTCTTGGAAGCTGCAATTTTCTTTGACTCCTTCAAGCATCAAATTATGTCCATTTTAGATCATTTTCATTTGAGTTTATTATTTCCAAGCTCTTTGAAGAAAAATCCAAGCGGTAGCCGGTTGGTCATGATTGAATATTATCCCATATTGAAAAGTTAAAGGACATAGCATATAACTTCATTGGATTATTTGTCAAAACTTTACATTGGCAATTTCACAAACCCACTTATACTAATGTAGTCTTTTTTATTTTATTTTAAAATTTGGGTCAAGAATATACTAACGTAGTTTGAGGATCGAATTTGGACATTTCAAAATGGAGAGACCAACAACTCAAACTAAATACATGATAATTGAATAATTGTGATTGATATTATATTTCTCCAAGAGGAGGATATATATACAAGTACAAGTGGATTAGTTAATTCTCTAGTTTTTAGATATTCTCTCAAAAATTATCTTCGAAAAAAAAAATATATATTTTCTACTAGAATTTTGCTTCTTGTCTTCATTGTTGTACCTTTATGAATATTTCTCTGTTCTGGTGGTAGAAAACATTTACCTCTACTTGTCTTTGTTGTAAATTTTCCTTCTTTCCTCCCTTTTAGCTAAAAATATGGAAAGTTGTAGAGAAAAAAAGAAAGAAAGACGGATACAGATGGAAATGAGTCATAAAAGGGGTGCTGTCAAATCTGAGCTTAGAGTGTTGTGAGGGTAGGGAGCATTAGGACAGAATTGGAAAAAGATGGAAGAAAGACCCCATCAAGTGAAGACGATGAGACTTTGAATGCGAAATATTTAACTCTTGTTAAAATTCAAAAATATTTTCTGCGTCCATGTCTCTATGTTCATAGTCATCTGTTTTTTGGCCCAGCTTACTTCTAACTAAAGTTTCTAGTCTCTGATCTTTCATGGTCATGCCCATCAGGTACTCTAAGTTGGGCACGACAAAGAACATGACCCGCTGACACGAATTTTCCACCATAGTTCCAACGGCACCACCAAGAACACGACCCGCTAACATGAATTTGCCACCCTAGCTCCAAGGACACGAAAAGAACACGACCTGCTAACATGAATTTGCAACCCTAGCTCCAAGGACACGAAAAGAACACGACCCACTAACATGAATTTGCCACCCTAGCTCCAAGGACACGAAAAGAACACGACCCGCTGACCCGAATTTTCCATCCTTCCAAGCCAAAAGATATAATAAATATGAGCTCGTTAACCATTTAAATGTAACAGTCAAAATTCAATAGTAATAAATATGAGCGTTGCTATGAAACTCTAATTTGATTATTTGAAGTTGAAGCCAATTGCTAATGAAATCTATGACACAATGTTTCTTAACAAAAATCTATAATTTCCAATACATAAATAGAGCATATATCTAAGAAGCGATCACAATGCAGAACTACAAACTAGTGTGATCACAGAATCAAAACTAAAAAAAGAACAAGAACAAGATTGACAAGCAGGAAATAAGCTAGTACTGGCAGTAAAACCTTGGCTGCAATGCAATGCAATACAAACAAAGTTGGTTTCAGCCTGTTCTGGTGGTATGTGGGGATGGACATGGAGGAATGTTGGGTTCATTTTTACACATGATTTATCATGTTATTCACCCAATATTTTGAGTTAGTTCTTGACATTTTATAGCTTTTTACTTCCTTTTTGTGTTTTCATAGGTTTTACCTTGGTTAGAATGAAAATGAGCTAAAAATGCATTATTGGTTATAAATTCTGTTTTTGTTCATTTTCGTAGGTCAACTTCTTGGCCTTGGATCAGCATGCTCCGGTGCTCGGATGAGGTGAAGATCTCCATGAAACTTGTTCCAATGGATGTTGACTACAACATATCCGAATTTGAGCTCCATTGGACAAGTATAGCCTATCCAACTGATCCATAATTTTACCATAGCTTCAGAGATTTGTCTTGGGCCCCACTTGATGTCATCTTATTTCTACTTGTTACCATACCATTTGGTAACAATGAATTACCTTATTGAAGTGGGATTTTCTGAATCAAAGGTAGCCTTGGAATATATTTAAAAACAAAACTTCAGCATGACAAGGAGACAAGGAGGACACAATGCTAAAGGCTTTAACAAAAGGTGGAGTTTTATATTGAAGAATGAGTTGGAAAGGAGGAGAGAAGGGAGCAAAGAAGGCATCAGCCATTCTTGAAATCATTCATTCAATTTTGCAGAGGTTTTGGGAGCTTGGGAGCCAGAGAAGGAAGAAGGTGCAACCAAGCAAGAAGTGAAGAAGATTTTCACCATTGAAGACCTTGAGCTTCCATCACTTTCACAAAATCTGTAAACTCTTTCTAGTTTTGTTTTAAATTTGTATTTGAAAAAAGTATGAGGAACTAAACTCCATAGCTGGGGCTTAGGTTGAAGCCCTAAACATGAATACTCTATTGTTTTGATGCTTGAGTGTATGAATTTCTAGATATTGATTCACTAAAATAATCTATCCTTGATGTATGTTTTTCTTTGATTGATCACCTTTGAAAGCATGCTTCTTGAGGTTATTGGGATTATGTGTATCCTCATGTCTTCCTAAAAAACAAATGGATGAAGTAAGAATCATCCATGTGAATTGGTTTCTTGAATGCCTAATGTAAACATCATGCTATTAGGGTTCTTGTGATGTTCATATTCTCTTTGAACTTAATGGGTTTTTTCTTGTAATCAATTCGAAGTACTAAGTACACCTAGATTGATTATAGGGAATGTGTAACACCCCGACTCCAAATTTAATCCCTTATTTAAATTATTTAAGTGAAATTACAAATTTACCCTTGGGGTAGGGGTTTTGGTCATTTTCTTACCCGGAAAGATTTTGGGGTAGTAACTGGTATTCTTCGGTAGGTCATACTGAGATGAGTCCGTAGACACGTGGTGGGCTCGAATTGGAGTTGTAACGAGAGAGATATGGTCAAAAGAAACTCAGTGGCACAATCGTAATTATTTTGAAATGGGATTTTTTATAAAAATCAGATTTTTCCTTCTCTCTCTCTCTCTCTCTCTCTCTCTCTCTCTCTCTCTCTCTCTCTCTCTCTCTCTCCCTCCCGATCGCGCCTCCTCTCTGTCAAAACAGCAGTGGCGGTTTTTCCGCCGCCACCGCTTCCTCCGGCCACCATTCGAGGTGGTGTTGGTCCCAAAATGACCGGCTGGTCTCCTGCTTCCAACCCCAGCCAAGCCCCGTTGCCAGCAGCCGCGAGTTTCGTAGGAAATTGCAGAAAATTCGGCGGTTTTTCTTAACTTTTCAAACCGCTCGTTCTCTCTCATTTCTCCTCCAAATTTGACGAGTAAGGTATGAATTTCTACCTATTTTCCATGCTCTAGCTGATGGTTGGGTAGGATTGCATCAATTTTGAGCCTAAGTCGTTCGATTTTGGATATAGGGTTCGGCTGATTTTGGGATCTCGATTCCGGCCACTTCCGGTCGGTTTTTGGGGCAGGTCCAAGAACAAAAATGGCTCCAAATAGGGTGTTATACCTAGGGTAGGAGTTTGGAGCCGTGATTTTGAGATTTTCCGGCGATGCGTAATCGCTTTGGGCACCCAGCGCTGCCTGAGCATGGGCGAGGGTGGTCGAGTTGCACTTTACTTCGATGAGATCCTTAGGTTGTCACGAGTGCGTAGGATTTCGCGGATCTCAATTCGGACTTCGTTTGACTATCGAACAGATATCGTCTATTGCGTGTGATCTGGGTTTGATAGGTTGGGACAGTTGGATGGTCTCAAATTTAATATATGTTAATCTAGGTATTTCTAGAATCGTGTAGGAATTCACGAATCATGAATCGGAGCCCCGGATGTTCCGATTTATTAATTTAAAGTTTATGTTTTATAATAACCTGCAGATCGTGCGATCGTGAGCGATATGGACCAAACTTGCAGGAAGAGTGTCCTATACCTAGTAGCACCCATAGGAACTTTTGGATCAGAATTTGGAGGTGGTGGGCCTCGTGGGCCCATTTGACCAGAGTTGGGGTAGTTTGACCCTTGGTTGACTGTGAGTCTTCCGGGGTAGTCTTACCTTCCCAGGAGGATTTAAATGACTGTAGAGACAGGTCTTGAATGTTAGATGAATTATGTTGATTATGTGGGATTATGATATTAATTTATTGTTTTAAATTGGGGAATTATCGGATGCTAGACTATTGTGGAGGTTTAGACAATATTAGAATTAATACATATATTTATATATGTTTGTAAAGGTATAAAAAAAGTCTAGAATGTCAGTTTGAAGTGCTATACGCACTACCCTAGGCACCTCTCCGGGTTTCGGTTACACTATAAGTACCACCCTGTGAAAGTTAGGTCCCACGTGGCGTAGATTATCCGGCGTGCGGACAGGCTCCATACGTGGAGTTGGTAGTACCGGTGTATGGGAAGATTACGTGATAATATGTTGAGATCGCACGTGGCGTAGGTTATCCGCGTGTCGACAGACCCCATACGTGGCGTTGGTTGTACCGGCGTATGGGGAGATATTGTAATATGATGTTGAGGTCTAGCGTAGTGTAGGTTATCCGGCGTTGAGACAGACCCCATACGTGGCGTTGGTTGTACCGGCGTATGGGGAGATATTGTGATAGTATGTTGAGGTTGCACGTGGCGTAGGTTATCCAGCGTGTTGATAAACTCCATACGTGGTGTTGGTTATACCGGCGTATGAGGAGATATTGTGAAATACAGAGAGATGAATAAAGGTATTATTATGTTTGGAATCGGGTTTTAGTAGGAAGAACTACGTGTGGCTTGATCCCTCAGTGAGGGTATTTAGGCAGCCTAAGGTTACTAGGTGCAGCCGCAGACTAAATGTTAGTCATATGTTTTATTGAGGTTGGTTCAGACCTTGTCGTTGGTCCTGAGATTATGGGGAAAACGAGATGGCACTGTGTTAGGATGTTAAAACCTCGTATATTGGGATTGGAAAGTTAGATGATGTATGTTGTATTTAGTATTCATAATTCATATTTGAATTTATTGTTTGCCTTGTTTAAAGGTATAAATTTATTTGATAGCGTGCTTAGTGGTTTGTTGCAAATTATCGGAAGGCCGAAGGCCGTTTATGTGAATTGCATGTTATTACATTGTGCATGCTGCCAGTTGAGAATATAAAATGTGTTTTATGTAGGTTGAAATTTTGGGAAATGTTCAATTTACAGGGGAGACTCTGTCGAAATTTTGGTAGAAAGTCTTGTACCCTTATTCCTTTTGGGGAAAAAAGGATATAGTTTTAGAAGTGGGCCCGACATCAGGGTGATATCGGGGCGGGTCCTGTCAGAATGCACGAGTATTGTAGCACTAGCCTTGCACTCTACTTATATTAGAGAGAATCAGTGCGTCTTGAGCCACCAATCCCGGTCTTGATTGTGAACATCTTCATCAACACATTTAACCACCCACCCACACCCCCCCCCATCCCAAATTTGTTGTATGTTTGTGTTGTTTGAAACGTTGTGTGTTTTGTTCTCTGAATTTTGTTTATTTTCGTATTTGTTTTTGGTATTTGGTTCATGCTGAGTTCTTTGTTTTTCTGTGCTGAATCCAACCGTATAAAGAACGTGAAATGTAGACAAATGATTGGAAAGTTATAGGTCAAAAACTGGACAGAGGTTGAAACTGAAAACAGGAGAAACGAATTTGCCTGAAAATGATCGGTCGCCACTGTTTGCACGACCGGTCGCTTTTGTTTTCCATTTTGGCCTAGTTTGACTTCTTTGTTTTTCTGTGCTAAATCCAATCCTGTAAAGAACGTGAAATTCGGACAAATGGTTAAAAAGTTATGGGCCAAAAACGGGGCAGAGGTCGAACGTGAATTTTGTGTTTATCTTTGGTTTCTGGTTGTTTCATTTCTTTTACCATTTCTTTACTCATTTTTAGCTTTCAATTGTATTGTGCTTTGTGTTGTGTTAAATAAGTGTTCTTTACGTACTCAAATTAGAACTTGTAGTAAGCCGACAGTTCCTTGTGGGATCGACCCCGTACTTACAAAATCTATACCTCAATAGATTCGTGCACTTGCGGGTATTTTTAAGGTTTATTTACTGTACTATCACCTGAAACTTCGGTCAAATCTCATTTTACCCCTCCAAAAATAAAGTGGCCCACTTAACCCCCTTGACCGTGGTTTGATGACTCACTTTGCCTCATGTCGTCAACTCCATCCAAAAGTTCGTTAACTTTGATGACATGGCAAGTGGAGCCCACCTTCACCTAAATAAAAATATAATTAAATATTATAATAATTATAAAAAAAAGAAAAGAAAACTACATTTAAACGAAGTAAAATTTAAAAAAGTAACCAAAAAAAAGGGGGAAAAGAAATAATCAAACAAACCCATCTCCCCTCCTCTCACCCCACGGCAAAACCCAGCCCCCCAAACCCCTCTCCCCTCTTCTCCCACCTGCAACTCGATTTCTTCTGACCACCACCCACAGAACAAAACCCCGTTCTTTTGGTATTTTTCCACAACTACTCCTCCCCCCTTCCAAGCCAACCCACCCGTCTCCCTATCTACCTCTCTTCTTCTCTCTCCCCCTTTCTTCCTTTCTCTCCCTTCCACACACAAAACATTGAACCCAGTCGCACCAGCCTACCTAGATTCGAAAACAGTGATGGTTTTTCAATTTCAATTCTTTCTTTTTTTCAATTTTCTCTCCCTCCTCTTACCGTGGGTCGTCGATTACCGAATTTGTGCAGAATCACAATCCTGTGTTGTGAACTTTGGAGAGGATCTCAATCTCGTTCTCCGCATTGTGAAGGCTTGCCGACGACATCGATTGAGATGGGTTGTGGGATTTAGTTTTTTTTACTACTGTTGAGAATGACATGTAGAGAAAAGGCAAACAAAGCTGGGCTTTTTGTCGATATGTTGGTGGGTTCTTTGAGATTGAGAGAATAAAGCTAGAGAGAGATTAAGATTGAATTAGAGGAGGAGATGATAAAGGTAAAGGTTGTATGAGGTGGTGATGGTGATTGAATGGGTTGGGGAGGTAATTGGAGAGTGCTGTGTTATCAATTTTTAAATTTTTTTAGTTTTTTTATTGTAGATTTTTATTGTTTTTATTAAGGCTTAAATGCTACAGTGCCCCCTAGAACATTGGTCAATTCTCACTTTACCCCCTTAAAGTTAAAGTGACCCACTTTGCCCATTTGACCAATATTTCGTGTTTTACTTAACCACTTTCCGTCAACGCCATTCCAAATTCCATTAAACTAATGATGTGGTAGGGGTAGTTTGGTCAATTCAATTGAGCTGGAATTTTTCCCACCAATCTGAGGGTGTGACGTGTACATGTGGACCCCACATCGAACATCTGATATAGTTCAAATGGCTTGATTGCCTGCTGATGTGGAATTGGGGACCCATCTCTAACAAAACAACCACGACAATCTTTGAGAACTCAAAAATGAAAACAGAAAATTAGATTGGGATGGAAAATTGTGATTTAGGGATTTTAGAGCTAGGGTTTGAGAATAAGGATCGAGAGAGGGAGAGCGCTCTCAGTTGGTTTCGACAACTTGAAGGCAAGAAGAAGCGACGCGATGCGACTCGACTTGAAGACGATGCCCGTTTGGGGAGAAGCATGAGCAGGGTAACCTGGGTACGGTAAGTGATTCTTTTGAAAAGGGACCTGTTTTCTGAAAAAAAAAATCTTGTCTTGTGATGTGGAAAAGAATCTTGACATGATAGTGATGCGCATTGTGTAGAAATTGATAGGGTTTAGGTCTTTTTGTGTTATGTGTTGTCGGCATAGTGGGTTCTAAAGCAGTATACCTTTCCTGATGTGGTCCCGTTTTTGTTTTCTTCTAGTTGGCTTTGAATATGTTCATCGAACCATGGTTGTTGTCTTGCTTTTAATAAGTGGCTTAGAATACTATCTTGCTTTTTGATAAAAACAAACCCTTTTTGTTTCTGTGCAGAGGATAAAGAATTGGTCACTTTTGAAGTGCATCATGGTGGCAGAATTGTGAAAAACAAACATAATAAGTGGTGTTATACTGTTGCTTCTGTAGGATATTTGGATTGGTGTACTATGGAGTATATAAATATGTTAGGGATGTGGGAGCAAATGAAACTGCTTGGGCACATGCGGAAAGTATCTCTTAAAGGAGTAGTAAATGATGAGTTACTGGATATAGACTGGGATGGTGAGCTGTTAAGTTTGTGTGATAAGGTACCACTTTCTTATGAGAGAGTGGAGCTGATTTATGTACAACACATTGAAGAGGAAGGTGTTGCAGTGAATGATGATTGTGAAGAGGTAGGTGTGGCATTGAATGAGGATAGTGAGAATATTGGGCCTGTTAGTGGTGAAAATGGGGCTTTTACTAAAGGCATTGGGCCACTAAACAATGATAAAGAGGGCCGGCCTTTTACTGAGGATCATGGGCCTGCTTGCAGGCTTGCAGAGTTGAAGACTAGGTTTCAAGTGATGATGATGGGCCCCTGAACAATGAGGGTTGTAGGGCTGATATAGGTGAGACTGATGTGGAAGATAGTGAAGACAGTGAAGAAAAAGACAAGGAAGAGGACCCTGATTTTGTTGACAGTGCTTATGAGTAGAGTGAAAATGAATGTGAGTTGTTGAAAAAGGATGATAAAGCATTTGAAAATTATATAGACCAGCCAGAAGTAGTTGAAGACCCAAACGCCCTTGTAGATGAAGATCGGGGGTCAACTGATGTAGCTAAAAGTGATGTTGAGAGCTTGGATAGTAGCTCATATGATGAGGATGAAGGGAACCAGAAGAAAAGGAAGAAGAAATTGCCTAAATTTCAAGAATTTAAGCCTGAAACAAACATGCGCAACCTTGTGTTTAAGCTAGGTTTAAGGTTTGCAACCACTGACCTATTTATGAAAGCAATTAGGAACTATTCAATTGTGAACAGGAGGACGATTAAATTCAAATGCAATGATCGTGATAAGGTGAGGGTAGTGTGTGCAAGAAATTGTAACCGGGTTTGTTTTGCTTCAGCAGTGAATGGTAGTGAATGGGTTCAAGTGAAGAAGTTGGTTGACGAGCATGATTGTGGGACAATTGATCATAACTTTCATGCTAACTCAACATGGTTAGCTCAGAGATATGCTACTCAACTATCTAGAAAGCGTAATTGGGATATGAGAACTTTTAAGCAGTAGGTACAAGAAGATTTGTTTGTGATAGCTTCTAAATCCCAAATATATAGGGCAAGGCAGAAGGCAACATCCAGATATGAGGAGACTTATGAAAAACAGTATGAATTATTGTGGGATTATGTTGCTGAACTAAGAAGGACAAATGTCGGTAGCACAGTCATTATCAAATGTGAGTTGGAGGGTGAAATGCCAAGATTTCAGAGGATTTACATTTGCTTGGCTGCAGTTAAACAAGGGTTTTTGCAGGGATGTAGGCAAGTTATAGGATTTGATGCTTGTCATATAGAAGGTCATCACCCTGGACAATTGTTATCTGCTGTTGGTGTGGATCCTAACAATGACATGTATCCTATTGCGTATGCAGTGGTTGAGGTAGAGAATTATGAAACATGGTCATGGTTTTGTCAACTGTTGGCAGAGGACCTTGGAATAGAAAACAACAGAGGATATGTCTTTATCACGGACAAGCAAAAAGGCTTGATTGATGCAGTACATGATCATTTTCCAAATGTTGAGCACATACACTGCCTCAAACACTTAGAAGCAAATTTTTTGTTTGTTGGTCACAGAGGATTGGTGTTGAAATTGCAAATGGAGAAAATCGCAAAGAGCACAACCATCCCATGGTGGGATGCTGAGATGAAAAATATGAGACAGCTGAGCCAAGTTGCATTTGATTGGGTAGCGGCCTTAGATTCATCACAATGGTATAGAGCTCACTTTAAAACTCATTCCAAGTATGACATCCTTTTGAATAATATGTGTGAGGCTTTTAACGGTGCCCTTGTAGAAGTACGAGACAAACCTATTTTAACCATGCTAAAGAGAATTAGATACTATATTATGTTGTTGATGGCAACTAGAAGAGCATCTTGTGAGAAATGAAAACATGCCATTGGTCTAAGGATTTTTGGGATTTTGGAGAAAACGAAGAAAGAATCAGCTTGGTGCATTCCAAAGCTTGCTGGGGAGAGTTTATATGAGGTCAAAAATCATGATGGAAGTCAGGTTGTGGTTGATTTGGCAAGGCATTGTTGTTCATGTAGGGGATGAGATATTACTGGGATCCCATGCAAGTATGCTTGTGCTGCCATTGGCCAATTAAATGGGGATCATATTGCTTATGTTGATGCTTGTTACAAGAAGGAGGCCTTTATGAGAGCTTATAGTCCAATGGTTCATCCAATGACAAGTGAAGACTTGTGGCCTAAGTGTCATAAGCCTCCTTTGATGCCACCACTTTATCATAAACAACCTGGGAGACCAAGGAAGAAGAGGATGAGGTCAGCAGGTGAACAACCTAGCAAATCTAATCCTATAGCCACCAAGTTGCAGAGGTATAACTTGGAAACCAAGTGTTCACTTTGTAGACAAGGAGGCCATAATAGGAGGAGCTGCCCTAAGGCAAAAGAAGGCAGCATCATTCAGGTTTGTCTCTTCTAAAAAGACATTGGCAATGCATTTTTGTTTTGTATCTTTATTATTTATTTATTTTCAAGTGATTCTATTCTTATGTTAGGTCCCATGTAAACGAAAAGTGAAGAAATCTGCCTAAGATACAATATCAACCAAAAGGATTACAAGACAATCAAGAGCCAAGCAACCTGTAAGTGACTTTATCTTTATTGATATTAAGAGGAAGAGGTATGAGATGTAGTTGATGTAAATTGGAATCCTTTTCAATTTTTAGGTGAGAAGAAGGTTGGAAACTGGCCAGTGTTCTCAAACTAGCCAGTGTTCTCAAACTCCACATGGTTCTGAAATAGCCCAAGCTTCCCAAACTGCCCCAACCCCAGCATCTTAAACTGCCCCAGCCCCAGCATCTCAAACTGCCCCACCTTCAGAAACTGCCCAAGCATCTCAAAGTGGCCTAGCTTCAGAAAACTCCAAAAAAAGAGAGGTGTAAGTCTCCTGCAAAGAGGATTAAATTTCCCAAAAAGAAGATGGTTCTCAAACTGTGCAAGACTCTCAATCTGTGCAGGAACTGAATCTGTGCAACCTTGTCCAATTTCTCAAATTGGCCAAAGTTCTCAACCTGCCCAAACTGCCCAAACTTCTCAAACTGTGCCAGGATCTCAACTAAGTGCAAGCTCATCACACCCTTTTGCCAATGGTACAAGCAAAAAGAGGTTCAAATCTCCTGCCAAGAGGAAGAAATTTACCAATCGGAAGGATTTGTTGGATGGTTATCAGCCTTGGAGATTTTGATCATGTGCAAGTGTTCTGTGTGTTTTGTTAAAATGCCTCTTATAAAGACCTTTTCATTCCACTTTTATTTTGCATGTACAATTGTTAAGGACAACCCTTTCAAATGGGGCTTTTGATTGAACAATTATTTTGCAAGTCCAACTATTAAGAACTTTATTAGTAATGTTATAAACTGGGAGGATTTGATTAGTGTTATAAAACCCATGATTGTATGTTATGAACTGTTGCAAGTGTTTGTGGTACTTTTGATTTGGTAATGCTTTTCATACCATTACATAGGAGGTCAAAATCCAATAAGTAACTCCCACATTGTGTTCAACAACCACATTCATTACATAAGTACCAATACATTGTTACATCCAGTTGCAAATTCAAACCATGTTCCTTCATCATTACATAGCTACCAATACATGATATTTTACATAGAGTTGCAAAATACAGACTTCTACAATCTGCCTAATTCCTCCATTGCAATGGCCACATGTTGTGCCAAGTTGTTACATAAATTGCCAAAACAACACCACCATTACTAAACCCCATGAAAGAATAAGCCAACCCATTAAGTTTCTTTTTCTTACTTGACGATGCCCAACGTCCTTTTCAAGTTTCTTCAATCTAAGTAGCCAACTCACCAGAGCCTTCTCTCTAGGTCGAAATTCAACATCCACCCAAACAAAAAACCCGCATCCTTTTTTCCTCATCTGCATCAACCATTAATACTAATTAATAAAAAAATTTAACCGGATTCACAAACTTTCAACAACATAACCCCTGATGAGTTTGGACAAACATGGAATCTTCTAAGTGGGTTCGCCTCAGTCCATGAAGTTTGTAAGCGAGCTATCTTCCCACAAAAGCAATGCGGTGCCGCCACATCCAACTCTTCCCCTTTGTCAACTATTTCAGTCTTCATCTTCAATTTTCGTGGAAACCCAACCTCTGATTTCCAGGGTTTTAGAGGAAGCCAATTTGAGGTTTTTTGGTTCGATAGGTAGCTCAGATCAATTGGAACGTTTGAGCTATATCATATGTTAGAGGTGGGGTCCACATGTACATGTCACACCCTTAGATTGGTGGGAAAAATCCCAGCTCAGTTGAATTGACCAAACTACCCCTACCACGTCATTAGTTTAACGAAATTTGGAATGGCGTTGACGGAAAGTGGTTAAGTGAAACACGAAACATTGATCAAGGGGGAAAAGTGGGTCACTTTAATTTTGAGGGGGTAAAGTGAGAATTAACCAATGTTTCAGGGGGCACTGTAGCATTTAAGCCTTTTATTAATGTAGAAAGACTTCCAATTTTTTTTTTTAATACATCTTTTTTTAAATTAAACAAGTAATTATATTATTTTATTCCACTTAAACAAAAAAAGTGGGCTCTTTACATGACACATCATCACTTGTGATAAAAAGACTAAAATAACCATGCCACATCATCAAAACTAACAGAGTTATTAATGAAGCTGACAGTTGGGGATAAAGTGGAACACGAAACCACAATGAAGGGGGTTAAGTGAGCCACTTTAACTTTGAGAGGATAAAATGAAATTTAACCGAAGTTTAAAGAGGTACTACAATAAATAAACCTATTTTTAATTGAATAATTGCACATTAATTTGTGTCTATTATTAAATACAACAAGTAACATGCACTTCCACCACGCCTTCAAGCATCTGCACAACTTTCCTCATAGTTGGTCTAAAGAGACGGGTCATCTTGAATACACCAAATAGCAATCATCACAAGCTTTTCCGGCTTCATTCTATCATCTAAGGCCTGAACTTCATTATCTAGAACTAGAACAGCATCTAACATTCCTCTGCGGTAGCAATCATAGACCCAATCCGTTAAAAATGTTCTCTCCTCACGGCTATTGTCCACATCAACGCTTCTCCTACAGCAAACGATCTCAATCTTCCCATTATTCACATACACAGGGCAAAGAGAGAGTTGATTCATAAACTTCATTAAATTGGATTAAAAGAGAGTAAAAACCCCCCAAGATTCGTATTTGTATAGTGGGCATGGCTTGGTGGATCTGGGCAGTGCGTATGTTAGATTTGGAGCGTCGTGATTAAATAGAGAGCGGTGGCGGCATGGGAGGATGGGAGAGAGAGAGAGATGGAAGTGGTTGGATGAGGTTTGTCTTGTGGGGCTACAATAGTAATTTACAATTTATGGTAAAATATGTATGCTAATTGTAGATTACAATTTTTGATAAAAAAAGTGTAAATTAAAAAAAGAAAAAAATTTATGTAGTAAAGTTTGTTTGTTTGTTTTTAAGTAGAAAAATAATGAAGAAAAAAATAAATAGTTTCATCATTATGTCCTTTTCGGTTATTATACACACTAAAAGCACTTATGATAAAATTTTTCTAAGCACTTTCACTACTCATAGTAGTTTTTCAAATATAGTTTACTAAATGCCTAGTTGCTTTTTTTCGGAGCTGATTATTTTCGCAGCACAACAAAAGTAGTATTTTTAAAAAGCGCAGCAATACCAAACTAGCCCTTAGTCAGGTAAGGAGAGTATTAAAAACCCAACCCATTTAAAATAGTCAGGTAATTAAATAATACAAGTTGACACCAAACAACTGACATTGACCATTTTCATGAACAAGTACTTACCAATAGAAAGGACCACAATCACTACAAAAAAAGTAGGCAACAGTCACATTTTTTGAGTCACCAAGTTGATTTGGTGACAGTGGGTGGCTGGTCAATGGTTTTGCTTGCTTGTCATCATTATTTGTGTTTAACTCTCTTACATTTCAATTTGAAGATTACATATGATTTAAATATAATAAATATAAAACCACGTTATTGTCCTTGACAGCTAAAGTTTCTTGAGTAATTAAACCCAATAAAATAGTAAATTATATGAAATTGTATTCTTATTTTTCAAATTAGTAAATTATATAGTGTCTTAAAATGAAAGCACCCTTTAAATGATCTCTTTTCACTCTCCCTCTGAAATGTTCCACGTATGTTTTCATCTTTCAAGCGAATGATATGACTAGTATGGCCATGGCCCACACTCAACATTTTTTTATTCTTTTTTATTCTTTCCTTTCCTTCTCTCTATCCCCTCTCTCTCTCTCTCTCTCTCTCTCTCAGGGGTCGTTTGGCACGGCGGACTGTCATGGACTGGACTAAATCCTGAGACTGTCTCGGATTAGCTCGGATTGGCCTAAGCTAGATTAAGTACTGACCTATGTTTGGTGCTGTGTCGGACTAAGAAACTATATTGTAAAAATAGTGAAGACTTATGTTTGGTGCTGTGTCGGACTAAAAAATAATTATTTTAATATTTAAAAATAATAATTTTTAAATAATTAATGTAATTTTTTTTGTTATTATAATTACCAAATCAATCCTCAGCAAAATTTGGTGATAAAAAACAAACAAGGAGCTTCCCTTTCTCATTAAAAGGGCAAAAGTTTCCAGAGTCTTCTAGAGATAAATATAAAATGGGAAATCATGTCTCTCTGAACTTGGAAAAGTAAAACTAAAAACACTGAATGAACATAGTAGAAAGATGACGCATCTTCCCCACTAATAGATATGTAAGTCTACAACTATCCAAGAAACCAATAATGATCAACAATTGAATTTTTCTCATACAAGCAATCTCACAACTAAACTAGTACCACGATTTCAAGCAAATTTTGTCATTGGTTCATTGTTGGGTATAGGTAGCATAATCACGTTTTCCAAATTTCACATTTGCCTACAAGTATACTTACGTATTACACTGGACAATTGAAATTGCTAAAACAAGAATAGTAAGCTACAGGTTTTCTGTTTCCTTGGCCACCTTCAAATGAAGCTCTAAATTCCCAGAACATGAACCTCATTCTTCTCACAAGGCATCACGAGAGGCAATCCATCAAGTAATGGCTTCAGCAAGAGAAGATATCCCTAGTTCCACGCTAGTTATCTTATAGTGCTGAAACTTACGAGAGCTGATGATCACTAACTAGACAAAATCAGAACAAAACTAATTGCCGTTAGAAAAGTGATCAAGAGTGTACCTTTTGTACTTGGGCTTGGTCTACTCTACCTCCCAACTCCTCCAATTCAATCTCTTTTCCATTGATAGTTTCTCTACTGCTTTTTGTTCAATCTAGTATTCTACAAAAATTATTAAAGTCAAAATGCTAACATTTTCTGATATCCTGAAGCAATGCAAGGCTTGATCTACTACAACTTTCAGAGTGATCTTACCTCATCAGAAGAAGAATTAAAACAAGCGGCAAGCACATAAGTTGAGCTTTCAGAGATGCCACATCTTTTCAATGATTCTGTGATCTAGTCATGTTCAAAGCTAAGAGTTACATATTCGCAGAACGAGAAAAATAAGCAACAGGCCACAAAACATATTAGTTAATAGGTAGAAAATTACATGCTTGGATCCTGAATAATTGTAAACAAGCTCATAATGAAGCAGCTCCCTAGAAGATAATGACTTTAAAACATAAGACAGATATATCACACATAAGTTTTGTTCCACTTCAATTGAAGTAGATGGGTTCATTCTTACTTATGTTTAAAATTAAAACATCTTTGAACTACAAATTCAATAACTTTCTTTTTCTCTTTTGGAACTGAAAATTAGATTAACAAGCGATGGAAATCCAGTTTGTTGTTAGAGCTATGTTAAGTACAGAAGCAATCATCGGTTCTCAAAAATTAATACATTGGAAGAAGAAAAAAAAACAATTGTTCCTACCAGGGGTCTTGACAACCTGCCTATTCCTCTTCTTGACACCAGACTTGGAGACCTTGAGACTCCTGTGACCAACATTCACCCTGGCAAGAGCTGCTTTCTTCAAATTGGGTCTATAGAAATTGTCCGCCACCTGAAACAATTTACAATTAAAAAATAATTCAGCTAGTGATGATGTGAAAATTGTAGGAAACTAAATGCAACTTTGTGCTCTACCATGAGAAAACAAGATGAATGACAAAAATCCATTTGCTTGACACGAGAGGGCTTAAAAGAAACATACTATTCCAGATCATTCAGAACAATTTCAAACCATTAATTCTGTTATGATCGCATGATTTGTGAAGAGAGAGAGTTTATGATAACAATAACCAGAGCTATACCCAGACTTTGACAACAACCAGAGCTTTGACAATAACAAACTCAAAACCACACAAACAGCTATACCCAAACTTTCACTACCTGGGTCAAGATTTGAACTTGACCCAAAGGGGAAGAAGGAATAAGAGACTCTGACAATAACCATTGCAAAACCACACAAACGGCTATACCCAAACTTTCACTACCTGGGTCAAGATTCGAACTTGACCCAAAGGGGAAGAAGGAATAAGAGAGACCAGAAAACTTACCTGGTCAAGATTCGAAGAAGCAGTCGCGAACGAGAGAGAGAGAGAGAGCTGGAGTTGCGACCGAGAAAGAGCCAGAGTTGCGAGCGAGAGAGAGAGCTGGACTCGCTGTTTCAATTTAGCGAATGGCTTATTTTGCGAAGGCAATTTCAGCCTCTCTGTATAAGGAGAGCGAGTGAGGAGGTGTTTTTTACTGTTGGACTCCACAATCCCTTTTAACTTAGTCCCTTATTCTACTAAACATGGGCTTCAAGGCTTATTTAGCGTAGTCCAACCTAATGAAGCCTACCAAACATATGCCCTTAGAGGCTTGTGAGGGAGATTGCTCAGGACTTCAAGACCGATCTCCAGTTCTAGAGCAGCGCCGTGGTGGCCGAGGCCTACTTGGTGGGTCTGTTTGAGGACACCAACATCTGCGCCATTCACGCTAAGAGGGTCACCATTATGCCCAAGGACATTCAGCTGGCGCGAAGGATCAGGGGCGAGAGGGCTTAGAATCCCCAAATATGTTGTTTTGCTTTTGGTAGTATGTAGTGGGTTTAGGGTTAGGGTTTATTTATGATTATGTTAAGAAATGTGGTTCCTATTGGTCTTGCATTTGCGCTGGGCGTGAAGTTGTATATCTCTTTGCTTTTGGAAATGAATATTTGCAGTTGAATACATATAAAATTGCTATGTGGTTTCAGGTTGCAATTGCAATTCTATGTTCTTCAAAAAAGAAAGATCTACAGAAACCCAATTCCATTGCAAATCAAATTGGGATTTGGCTAGACAAATACTATTGCAAATTTTCTTACGAAATTTTAGATACATATAAAAAGGCAAAAGAACAAGATGAGAGATTTTCTCTGAAAATTCAGATGCAGAGAACACATGCAGTGATGGGTGTAAAGCTTGAAATGACCTTGATAGTTTTTGGGATACCTTTGGCTTTGGCTTTGGCTTTGATACAAAGATAAGAAAGCTGGTTTCAGGCTGAACTGGTGTATGACGAAGGACATGGTGGAGCATGCACTTCCACTACACCTTCAAGCATCTGCACAACCTTCCTCATAGTCGCCGAAGAGACTCTTGGATGCACTAAATAGCAACCATCACACTCTTTTCCAGATTCTTTTTATCATGCAAAGCCTCAGTTTCGTGATCTAGAACAGCATCTATTTTTCACTCTTGGTAGCAATCATAAACCCAATTGATTAAAATCGCTTTCTCTTCGCAGTTATTAACAACGCTTCTCCTACAGCAGATGATCTCAAGTAGTACAACACCAAAGCTATACACATCAACTTTGGTAGTGATTGGCACGTTCCTAAACCACCACTCGGGTGTGGCATACCCTCTTGTTCCTCGGATGCCAGTAGGAGTGTGGCTCTGATCCATCGTCAAAAGCTTTCCTAATCCAAAATCAGCAATCCGGGCAGTGCAATTATCGTCAAGAAGTATGTTCTGAGGCTTTATATCGCAATGGATGATTGGGGTGCTGCACTCTTCATGCAAGTACTCAAGTCCCTTGGTAATTCCATAAGCAATTTTGATTCGTTGCCCCCAACTTGGTTTCAAATCAGCAAAAAGGAAGCTTGCTAATGTGCCATTGTTCAAGAGTTCATATACTAGTAAACGTTGTTGTCCCTCGTCACAATATGCGAGCAGACGTACCAGATTCTTGTGATGTGTCTTCCCAATTACATTCACTTCTGCCTTGAATTCCTCATCACCATCTTGTTTCACGCAGCGTAGCTTTTTCACTGCCACTTGGACTTGAGAACCATTTTGTATTATTCCTTTGTAAACTACCCCAAAATTACCCCTTCCTAGTTCTTCCGTGAATCCATTTGTAGCTTCCTGAAGCTCTTGGTAACTAAAAGGACGCAAATTTATGTTCAAACCACTTTGCATAATCCTGACCTGTTTCTTCTGAAAAGTGAAGTATAGGCCAAGAGAAAATGCAACAGCAATTAAAACAAGACAAACCAAGAGAGTGGTAGCTGAAATCACCGGTCGTACACCCAAGAAAGTGGTCTGCTTATTCTTCTTATCATCTGGACTTGGCGATGGAGGGACTGATAGAGTTGAATTGTCCTTCCTGAATTTGATGAAGGTCGTTGCATGTAGACTGCTATCCACTCTCCCATATGAGAGGGGCAACTCCTTTTTCCAACAGGTTCGATTGCTGTAAATAGCAACACCACATAAACAATCTTGAATGCAGGACTCTCTGCAATTGTCTGCAGTAAATTCTTCTGAACGATTATACTCTGAGTTTCGCCAATCAGTATTTGTTTGCACCTGAACATCATATGCCAATCAGTATTTGTTTGCACCTGAACATCATATTCTTCTTCTTCACAGTTTTTTATGAAATCGGGTTTGCAGGTTCCGTATAGGTCATTTGGATCATGCAAAGAGAACCCTCTTGGGCATTCACATTTTGGCCTCTTATCTGCTGCACTGAGTGTGCAGATACTAGTGAGCCCACAAACCCCAGGACCTTTATCAGCATCAATATCCAGGCAAATATTTTCTGGCAGTGACCAAAGAGGTTCCCAGCTTGCATTGCCAGAAAAAGTGTTTGGGTGAACATACTGAGCAAAAACCCCATCAAAGTTAAGAGTTGCTCTAGTATAATAGGCCATTGCTGAGACCCTAGTATTTCCCATGCGAATTTTCCACCATTCTTTCTCAGGACATACATGAAGCCTGAGTCATTGAAAACCAACTGTTTACCTTCACTTCCTGGCACTGTCCCATTGGTAGTGGCGCTTCCATAGTACGGTCTGTTAGTAGACCCTGTTGTGAAGTTTACGGAGTTGAGCAAAAGGTTCCCGCTTGCTGCAACCATAGCTGGAACCGTCCGTTGGAATAGTTATTCTCCGATTGTCGAGAAGCAAGGTTTCCTTCTCTTTCAATTATCTGTCCAGGCAATATGGTATCAGTAGGATTCTTGAAAGACTCCCACAACTTCTTTGAACTGTCATCTTCAAGAACAAAGTTGCCGGTGTGGGAACGTAATTAAATCAAACCCTGGGTCAAATAATTCCAACTATTTGGGGATTATTTGACCCAATTGGGAATTAATCAACCTAATTGGGAGTTACTCAATTTAATTGGGAATTACCCAATTAAATTGTACGTTACCTAATTAGGTTGAGAATTGATTTGGTTAATTACCACGATCCCCAAATAAATGAGGAGTTGTCTAATTGAATCGGGATTTGATCTGATACCTACCACAATTAGGGATTTGATTTACTCTAATTAATCAAATCCCTAATTAATCAAATCAATTCCAAAAAGGGGAGGAATAATTCCCTTTCATCTACGGAATTATTCCTCTGAAACCCTAGCCTCCGAGACTACTATAAAAGCATAGCCACACACAATGGTTGATGTACGCCTAAATTCTTACTAAAGCTCTGTAGAAATTATTCCTCTCAAACCCTAGCCACCTCCTCTCTTTCTCTCTCTTACACAAGGCTCCGGCCACCACACACGGCTCCGGCCACCCGATTTTCCTTGAATTACCCTACCTCACTTAGGCATCGGAGGGCCTTTGGCCAACACCCTCCGGGTGTGGTCTTTTACTCCGATCTGTTTTGCAGGGAGAAAGAGAGGCGGAGAAGACGAAGAAATCTTGGGCGAATATTCTCCCATGAGATTATTTGCACAAACAGCCGGTATCATTTAAAACCCCATTGGCAACAACACCAACTATGGTTTCAGATTTCCATAACTCTTCGCCTCGGGGACTTGTGAGCACTAGTCCACTGTGAGCAGTCAAATTCACAGTTGATCCCAGAGGTGCAGCAGGTGCACCTACAAGGTTATTATTTGCATACCAAACTATGGTTCTGTCTGGTATTTTGGCATACCATATTGAAAGCAAGAAAAGATCATTGTTTCCAAGTGGCCGAAATCCAAAGGCAAAATCACCAGATGGAGAAAGCCATGATGAGGAGGAGTTTCCTTCTGCAGTTGCAGTAAGAGAACCACCAACTGCTATGCTACCATTAGTTTGGGAAAGCACTAGAACTAGTTGTAGAAACAATGAGGACAGCAGAAGCAGCTGTGCAGTAAAAGCCATTTCCATTTTCTAACACCAATGTGGCTAAGCAATCACTATTTAAAGAAGAAACAAACTGAGAACAATTAGATTAATAAAGGTGGAATATTAAGGGTCCAAGAAAACTAAGTCATGTTCATATGGACAATCAGAGTTGACGAGCGATAGGATTTTTAGTACCTGTGCAAATAGGGTGAAAATCACATAAAATACTTGCAAGAATAAAAGGCTATTGTAGTATAGATGCTCATGTAAGGTCGTTCTCCTCAAGGACTATTTAGCAATTTATGTAAAAATAATTTCCAATTAACTACTTGAAATTAAAGGCTGAGAAGGATGATTCTGAAATTGTTTAATACTAAAAATAGATTTTAAACGAAAACAAATACGATTGAAGAAAGAAGTTTCAAATACCAATTTATAAAAGCACTAGGGTTTCACCATCACCTAGCAATCCTATGAATTTTTACCAATTACTACTTATGATTTGCACATGCCACTTTGAAGGTTAGGTTTTCCTAATTTATATTATACTTGGAACCTCCAACATGCAACCCGTCCGGATGTTCGGATCAAATCTGAACATGAAAGACTCATTACGTTTTGTGAAAACCCTTTGAAAAACCATGCAACCCTTAAGACGTGGTGTTCATCTTAAGTGAAATTACAATTATTAATCACAAGAAGCCTGCGTCAATTTCAGGGAACCTTCCGACCAAAATTGCATCTAATTACTTTTCTAAAGATCCTACAATGGTGATTAGGCATTAAGACAATTAGATAGTTTAAAACAGTGATTAACAATTCAAAGTATGCATGCACTAAATCATATGCAATTAAATAAAAATTACATATTCATGCTAAGGTTCAAGGCTTCACCCTAACAAAAGAAAATTAGTTACGCATATTCATAACTGAAATCATGGAGAATATTATTAATAATGAAAACACCTTAAAGTCGCAAAAACTCCAAAACCCTAGCAATTCCTCTCCACAATGCCATGTTCAAAAGCCAAAAAGAAGTCCCTCAAAAATGCTGTGAAAACCAACTTAAATACCTCATAAAACCTAGCTGCCCAATCCCCACAAGGAAACTAAGTTAAAATAAAATAATACTAGGATATAAAATCTAAATTGAATTAGGACAATCTGCCCAGTCATGTTTTGGCCTCAAATCTCCTCCAAATCTGGCCCAAGATAGCTTGTTTCAAAGATAAAAACATTCTGAACACTTCTCCAAAAGGTTACGGACCCATTCGAGGTCATCTTGGGCTCCAAAAACGCAATAAAAGCCCAAAATGTCATTATTCCAGCACTGCGTACTGCTCCTTTATTTTATTGCCAGAAAATAACGCCTAGTAGAAAAATCTAAAATTTCGACACGATCAAGCTAAGTGATTCATGAACATCCTCCAATTGGAATTGCTCCAAAATTCATCCATTTGATTATGTTTTCCTCCAGAGGAAGTCAAAAGTCATATATTGGGAATATAATTCAAAATATCAAAATTCTTCCAAAATATTAACCAAAATATACTAAGAATGAGATTAAATATATGATATAAATATACCCATCAACAAGAAAGATTCAAGGGGGCCCGATAAACTGACTGCCATCATATGATTCACGAAGGTAAATTATTTTGCTATTCTATGAATGTATCTTAATTGAATCACAAAATCAACTCTTTCGGTGCAATGGGACCATGAAAGAGAACGCTCGCACTCACAAAACCACACAGATTTCTGGTGATCAGGAAATGTCCAAGTCAACAGAGACTAAGGTTGCGTATAGTTTTGGGCACAAGTTCCAGGATGGACCCAAGTCTAAGTCTAAGGTTCAGAATCATGGAAATTCTGCTACTTTCCAAGTTCCAGTTCCCATGATTTAACAGTTGGAGCTTTGTCTTTTTGTTTTTGGATTGTGGGTGCAAAGTCTTTTTCAATGTTTTATAATGCAGGGTAATTACTTGGAAGCTGCAATTTTCTTTTGACTCCTTCAAGCATCAAAGTATATCCATTTTAGATAATTTTCATTTGAGTTTATTATTGAGATATTTAGTGATATACTCATTCTTGGCACTAATATTATAGATAAACCATACACTATTGAATTTCTATAAACAAACCCAAAAAAAGACAGCTGACCTTATTAAATTTAATATTGATTATTAAATTACTTTGATACCCTATTGAGTGTTTTGGGTATTTTTATGAGATTTTGGGGTTGGGTTTGTTTTAATAAATTGATGGCAGTTTTGTAATTTATAAGAAGTTAAAAGCTTCTTTGTTATGTTGTAAATGAGCTTTGAGTGTGTTTCTAAAGTCCATTTCATATGAGGTATTTTTATAATTTGGACCCCTATATTGAGTATAATAGTGAATCTTCCATTATTATTTCCAAGCTCTTTGAAGAAAAATCCATAAAGTGTAGTAGCCGGTCATGATTGAGTATTGTTCCACATTGAAAAGTTAAGAGACCTAGCATATAACTTCATAGGATTATTTCTCTAAACTTTACATTGGCAATTTCACATACCCATTCATACTATGTAGTTTAATTGAGTTGAGGCAAGTGTTGGACGCTTTGACTTTAAGAAGAATTACACCCCACACTGTTGCTTATGATTCACTAGCGTTTGCCTCCTAGGATACAACGACTCCCCTCCTTGTGAAAGAAGCACTGGAATTCACAAGGAACTTTGAACCAAATGATAGGGTTCCAGACACATATGAAGAGTTGCCATCCCCCCATTGAAGATGGGCCATTATAATAACCTAAGGGTCATGTCTTTAACCCAATTAATTTTATTAATTTCTATTTAAATAGAAAATTAATATTAAATAAAATAATATTAAATTTCTCACATTTTTTATGATGAACTGGGACCTACGAAATTTGAAAATTGTTATGAAATCATCAGTCTAAACATGGCTGCGATCATTTAGAAATTTTTAAGAATGCAGGACTTTATTTGCAATATGGGGTGAACAAGAAGGACTAATTTATTTGTAGTGACTGGAAAATTTTATTTCATTCTCTGGAACCATAAAAGAAAATGTTCTGCAGTCACCAAGTCAACAGAGTCTAAGGTTGCGCACATGTTACAGCTTCCCTGATTTACGAGTTGGAGCTTTGTCTTTTTGTCTTTGGATTGTGGGTGCCAAGTCTTCTTCAATGTTTTATAATGTTTTAGGGGTTTTTAGTGTCCGTTTTTAACCAAAAAAAAATATCTTTCCGCATAGGGAATGACGGAACTAACAGAATTCACTTCTTTATAGTGAGGTAAGGCCATTTTTAAGATTTTAAGGTCATCTAGCAGATAAAAAATGGATTTAAAATTTTGAAGATATGAAAAATTAATTTAAACATGCTTTTTTCAGATTCTTTAATATTCATAGTAGTCAAACAATATGTAAGATCCCACATCAACCAAACGGAGAGGGGGTGATGTGCCTTATATGTGCACGTCCGCATCCATCTAGCACGAGGCATTTTGGGAGCTCACTGGCTTCGGAGTCGTAGGAACTCCGAAGTTAAGCGAGTTGGGGGCTAGAGCAATCCCAGGATGGGTGACCCACTGGGAAGTTGCTCGTGAGCTCCTAGAAACAAAATCGTGCGGGCCAGAGAGGGGGGCCCAAAGCGGACAATATCGTGCTACGGCGGAGCCGATCCCGGGATGTGACAAAATATGGGTAGAATATTTTTCAGGTTATATTTCATTATCCAAAAGAAGGTATTTATAGTACAAGGATGTAACCCTAATAGGGTCAAATTAGGAAATAAAATAAAATTCTAATTACACAATATCTGTACAAAAGGAAAGAAATATAATCATAATAAACTAGGAAATAAATATCCTAATTAATCTAGGATCTTACTAACACTCCCTGTCAAGTTGGAGCAAAGATGTCACGCAGGCCCAACTTGTCAAGTGAGTTGAGAAAGACCGTAGTAGACACAACTTTCGTAAGAACATCTGCCAGTTGATACTCGGATGATATAAACGGAAAAGAAATAATTTCAGCATCCAACTTCTCTTTAACAAAATGTCAATCAACCTCTATGTGCTTTGTACGATCATGTTGCACAGGGTTATGCGCAATTGCAATTTTAGCTTTATTATCACAATATAAATCCATGGGTTTTTGGGCTCCAAACCCAACATGTCACGCCCCGGGGGTCGGCGAAAACCCCGCGCCCGGTTTTCGAATGCCCCATTACATAAACTAACACCCATCTCAGTTATCCCATAATTTCCCTTTTGCTAGTCATCTTGTCTATACCATTGATCTCCAAGCCCAAATCACCCAATCGACAATTATACAGCCGATTTCCTAATCTACTGTGCACACGGGCTCACCTGAACTTGGTGCCTACAATGGTCAGACTCAACTACACAAAAGAACCTTCCCATTACCCTCTTTTCCATAATTATCTTCTCCACCCAACAACTCCAACCAATTACCATGACATGATATAATTATGCCAACATTATTCAAATAGTTCACAATACGTAAATATAGTATATCAAGAACATTATACAATATCACACATAATATAGAGCTCACGAAATTTAATTAGATCAATCTTTGTAAAAGGTCGCCAAAAAACCCCTACCTCGTTTCGAAAGCTAGCTCCAAGTTAAGAAAACACAAACTAAGTCCTATACCTCCTCTAAGAATTTCCTCACTATTCTCTCTCCCTCTATGTTTTTCTCTCTTTGCATGAACTTTCATGCAAGGTTACATTCTTTCAAAAACAAAGGAAATGTCCTATTTATAGTAGCACTCAGGAGGATACAATTTGTTCTAATTGGTGGGGAGGTGATGACCACGTGGGAACTTGGTCTCCAACATTAGGATAGCTATCATCAAATTGCCAACACCTCATGCTAAATAAAGCTTAGTCACCTCAGTAGAATGACACTTGGAGTCTAAAGTGTGTTTGTAAAAAAATATATAGGCCATTCAACTTGGTCAGCAAGAAACAAAGAGATAAATTTGTTAAAAGCAATACATATACTTCTTTATGATATTACTACTATTTTTTAATAACTAATAAGAAAATATAAAAATATAACACGTACCAAAACAATTATATATATATATATATATAAGTTATAAACTAAATATGTAACAAAATATATAATCTCTCGAAATATAATATATATACTAAAAATACAGGGTTTCACACAACATCTCTCAATAATCTTCTCAACCATAGTAAGTCGCGCACACCCTGAGCCATCCCATGGTACTCGGCCTCGGCACTAGACCTAGACACCACTTTTTATTTTTTACTCCTCCAAGTAATAAGATTACCACCAACAAATGTGAAATACCCAGACGTAGAATGTCTATTAGTGACTGAACCGCCCAATCAACATCCGTATATCCTTCCACATCTGCATGACCATACTTGCAAAACATTAACCCCTTTCTAGGAGTTACTTTCAGATACCTCAAAATGCGCATCACAGCACCCATATAATCTTCACTAGGAGAATGCATAAACTGATTCACTACACTCACTGCATATACAATATCAGGACGTCTATGAGATAAATAAATCAATTTTCCCACAAGTCGTTGATAACGCTCTTTATCTGTAGGGACTTGATCAGGATATAACCCCAACTTATGATTATGTCTACTAGGGGTATCAATTAGTTTACAATCCAATATTCCAGTCTCTGCAAGTAAATCCAAAATATACTTTCTTTGAGACAGAAAGATACCATGTTTAGATATGGCAACTTCAATCCCAAGAAAGTACTTCAAATCACCTAATGATTTCATCTTAAACTCAGAAGCCAGATACTTCTGAAGATTTTGCATTTCTGCCTGATCATCTCCAGTCACAATCATATCATCAACATAAATAATTAAAGTTGTCAATTTACCTTTATAATGCTTTAGAAACAAAGTATGGTCTGAGTTACTCTGCACATACCCAAATTTCTTCATAGATACTGCAAATCTCCCACACCACGCTCTTGGAGACTGCTTCAATCCATATAAAGACTTCCGCAGCTTACACACAACACCCTCCTAAGAGGTTACAAGAATACCAGGAGGGAGATCTATGTAAATCTCCTCATTGAGGTCACCATGTAGAAACGCATTTTTGACATTGAATTGTAACAAGGGCCAATAGCGGTTAGCAACTAGGGACAATAGTACACGCACAGTATTGAGCTTTGCCACTGGAGCAAAGGTTTCCAAATAATCCACTCCATAAGTCTGAGTATAACCCTTTGCTACCAATCTAGCCTTGTAACGGTCAATAGAACCATCAGCTTTATGCTTCAAAGTAAACACCCATCTGCATCCAACAGCTTTCTTCCCTCGTGGCAAAGGAACTAAATCCCATGTTTTATTCTTGTTCAAGGCATCGATTTCAACATTCATGGCATCTATCCATTTGGGGTTAGATAAAGATCCGTCAGCTTAGTTGGCACACATACACTAGATAATTGACACAAATATGATGCATATGACTTAGACAAATGATGAGTTGACACATAATGACTAATAAGATATTTAAACTTGGCATGTATATAAGGAGAATATTGTATTTTAGGTTTTCCACGAGTAGTTCGTGGAGGTGACTGATAAGTTGACACAAATAGATCATTAGAAATGACCTCACTTGATTCATTATCACGAGTAGATTGGGGCAATGGAAGGGTAGGGAGGTATTGCATCGAACTCATCCATACAAAAATTATTGTCATTATTTTCAGATACAGGCGACTAGTCGCTTGCTTCAGTGTGATCGGTCTTTTCGATATCGAGAGCACCTGCTTCATTTCCAGATATGGGCGACCAGTCGAGTTCGAAAGGGCGATAAGTTGCTTCTTCATAGAGACCACAAGTTTCATCTTCAGATATGAGCGACCGGTCACTTGCTTCAGTGAGACATGTCGTTTCCTTCCCGAGAAGAGTATTCTCAAACACATCATTCTCCAATCCAAGACTCTACAACTCACTCCCTCTCTCCCTTGAATTGGAGATGAGGGAGAGACATAATAAGACACTTCTTCATGGAAAGTCATGTTTAAAGTAACATGCACCTTCTGGGTAAGTGGATGATAGCACTTATAACCCTTCTGAGTAGAAGAGTAACCAATAAAGACACATCGCAGAGCACAATGATCAAATTTACTCCGTTGATGAGAGTAGACATGAACATATGCAACACACCCTTTAGGGATAACTTGGAGATTGAGACAGGGGAAACATGGTCACCAAGCACATCATGTGGAGTCTTGAAATCAAGAACCCGACTAGGAGTACGATTAATCAAATAGGCAACAAATAAAACAACATGCCCGCAAAGATGATGGGGAATAGACATGTCTAACATAAGGGAGCGGGCAATTTCAAGTAACTGACGATTCTTGCGTTCAAACATACCATTCTGCTGAGGAGCAAATGGGGTTGTCTTTTGGTGAATAACACCTTGAGCATGGAAGAAAGATGCCAAAGTGTTATTTACATATTCGCCTCCATTATCACTCTGGAATACTTTGACTTGAGCATGAAACTGAGTAGACACTATAGTACAGAACTCTAGAAGGATGGAAGCAACATTATTTTTATTTTTCAACAAGAAAACCCAAGTGAGTCGGGTACAATCATTAATAAAAGTGACGAACCAACGAAATTCGTTTGAAGTAACGCGAGCCAGACCCCACACATCAGAATGCACTAAATCAAAAGGCTTTGCACCTTTACTGTCACTCAAAGGAAACATAGTGCGATGACTCTTGGCCAAAATACACGTCTCACACTTAAAATTGGACTCATCACAAGAGCGGAATAAATATGAAAATAAACGCTTAAGGTAGCCAAATGACGGGTGTCCCAAGCGACGATGCCATAACCAAATTTGCTGTTTGTCTTTGACATTGCAACTTTGAACAGTATTAACGACATGATCACTAACTGGTGCATAAGGCAATGTCAAATAATATAACCCCCCTATCTGTTTATCATGCCCAATTGTCTCGTGAGTCTTGAGATCCTGAAAAGAGTAATGTGTAGGATAGAAAGTAGCAGAAGCATTAAGTGTATCAAGTAATCGACCAATAGATAACAAGTTACAATGGATATTGAGAACTAGTAACGTACGAGACAATGACAGAGTATGAGTGAGAGAGATTGTGCCATCACTAGTAATTAGATAGGGCAAGCCATTAGCACTAGTTATGTATGGGTCACGGGTGTTACTAGACAACTCATCAAAAAATTTAGCATCATAAGTGATATGATCAGAAGCACCAATGTCAATTATCCAAATATTGGAGCCAGTACCTGGAATATAATCAGAAATACACAAATTTGCAGAGGCAGCAGCAACAGCACCAACAATGGAGTTATCACTCATGATTGCAGCAGAAACTCAACAGATCACGGCAGAGTATACAACGGAACACATCAGAAACACAAATATGGCAGATGCAAGAAGACAGACACGAACACAGCAGAGTACACCGTGGAACACAGCAAAGGCACAAATACGGCAGATGCACAAAGACAAAAATGACACGAACACAGTAGAAGCACGAACACTACAACACAACACACAAACTCAGGAGGACACACACGGCACAGGTAGAGAAAAAAAAATATGGGGATAGAACATGGGCGGGCACAACACACATGTCACCAGAAAAGTTGGCTCTGATGCCAAGTCAAACAATATGGGTAGAATATTTTCAGGTTATATTTCATTCTCCAAAAGAAGGTATTTATAGTACAAGGATGTAACCCTGGTAGTGTCAAACTAGGAAACAAGTTAAAATCCTAATTACACAATATCTGTACAAAAGGAAAGAAATATAATTATAATAAACTAGGAAATAAATATCCTAATTAAGATAGGATCTCGCTAACAATAGTATTTAGAAAAACATATTTAATCTGCCATCAAAATTTTGAACATAACCAAAATAGTCATGGCATCAACGGATAAAGAAATTGCAATAGGCATGCTTGAAAAACGATCTCAGCGTGTGTGAGTAACCATGTGCTCTGATACCAACTGTTAGATTTTCTATATATGTGTTCATGATCTTTCACACAACTTGAAATACATAGAAGACATAACAGGAGTCATCTTCCTTGAGAACATGATCTTAGAACTCATTCAATCCTCAGTATTAGCAACACTAGCAAAACACGAATGGCTCAAGACTTCTGCTCTCTATCAGAAACTGTTTTAGCTCTTTCTTTGTAATGAGATTAGGTTTAGAGAACGTATCTGACTAGAGTAGGATCTTAAGCTTATACAGGACTAGGTTAAATCGTCTCTTCTCATCACCGAGGTCCGACTTGATTAACACTTTAAGTCCATCAAGCAACGGTTCACGCAAAAGGAAATAAATAAGACCCCTTTAATTGGCTTCAAAACTTTCCTTATTTCACAAAGTTTTGGGCCTCAAGGTGTAACCAAATTTAAACTCCTATTAAATCTGATATAACTTACTATCTAGTGCACCGATCTAAATAGGAATATAACATTTTTCGCATAGAAGAAAACTAGTGTGAACAAGTACTTACCAATAGAGGAACGCAAACCACAACCAATAATGACCTTGGTTTTTCATAAACCAGTAAAAATAAATAGGCCACAAACTTCATCAATACTTAGATTAAGCAAACACATAGTTGTACTACGTTTTCTCAACAGAATTTGTCCTTCCCAACAAGAACATAACTTACACAAAGCCTTCTTTCTTATCAGTATGGCCAAATTAAAGCGATGCAAAACTACAAATAAGTCCACTAAAACGATTGATAAAGAGAAAATAAGCAACTTAGTACAGAAAATGATTTAAACGTGCGATACAAATGACTCCTTCAAGCATGCTCTGGAAAATGGGGAAGGGCATGGGGGAACTTGTACTTCCACCACTCCTTCAAGCATCTGAACAACCTTCCTCATATTGGGTCTAAGAGAAGGGTCTTCTTGAATACACCAAATAGCAACCATCATAAACTTTTCCAGTGTCGTTTTATCACCCAGGGCCTTAACTTCATAATCTACAGACCTTACAATTCATCTGGACATGGAAGTTGAGGAGCTGGTATTGGTAGAGTTGAATTGTCCTTTCTGACTTTGATGAAGGCTTGTGAATTAAGACTTACATCCACTCTCCCATTTGAGAGAGGTAACTTCTTTTTCCAGCAGGTTTCAGACCGGAAAATAGCAACAGCACACAAACAATCTTGAAAGCAAGATTCATTGCACTTCTCTGCGGTAAAAGGTTTCAACTGCACGTAATCTGAGATTGGCCAATCTGTATTTATTAGCACCTCAACATCATATAAATCTTTTGTGCCACTAAGCTCATCTTCTTTACAGCCTTGTATGAAATCCGGCTTGCATCCCCGATATGGATCATTTGGATCAAGTAAAGAGAACCCTGTTGGGCATCCACAGGTTGGCCTCTTATCTCCTTTGAGAGTGCAGATACTGTTGTACCCACAAACACCTACACCTGAACTTTCGGTAATTCTTTGGCAAATATTATCTGGCTCTGACCACAGAATAGTCCAGCTTACATTTCCAGTGAAATTCTTGGGGTGATAATATTGAGCAAAAATCCCATCAAAGTTGAGAGTTGCTCTAATATAGTTGTCCCTTGCTGAGACTACCTCTCCCACTGCAAGATTGTACTTTCCACCATTCTCTCTCACAACATACAAGTAGCCTGAGACATTGAAAACCAATTCTTTACCTTCACTACCTGCCACGGTCCCTGAGGTAGTGTCGGTTGCATAGTAAGGTTCATTGGCAAAGTTTGTTGGCAAGTTTATGGTGCTGAGCACAAGGTTCCCATCTTCTTGCAGAAGCAGCTGGAACCGTCCTTTCGAATAGTTAGTCTCCGATTGTCGAGACGAAAGCTTCCCACTTCTTTCCAATGTCTGTCCAGGCAACATGGTATCAGTGGGATTGTTGAAGGTCTCCCATAAGCTTTCTGAATTTCTATCTTGAAGAACGAAGTTGCCTGTGTCATTCATGACCCCATTGGCAACAACACCAACACTGGTTTCAGATTTCCATAGCTCTTCACCCTGAGGACTTCTAAGCACTAGACCGCTGTTGGCAGTCAAGTTCACAGTTGACCCCTTGGGTGCAACTGCAGCCTCATTATCCCGATTTGCATTCCAAACTATGGTTCTGTCTGGTATTTTGGCATACCATATTGAGAGCAGGAAAAGATCATTGCTTCCAAGCGGAAAAAATCCAAAGGCAAAATCACCAGATGGAGAAAGCCATGGTGAGGAGTTAGCTGCAGTTGCAGTTAGGAAATCCCCCACTGCTATGCCACCATTGGTTTGAGCAAACACAGAAACTGGTAGCAGAAACAGTGAGGAAAACAGAAGCAGCCGTACAGTAAAAGCCATTGCTAATTTTCTAGCACCAATGTGGTTCGGCATACTACAATATCTTAGCTAGCTATATTTCATAATGAAGAATGGGACCATGATGGCCCTTGCTTCCTCGAAATTTCTTGCTATAAATGCGGGTACCACATCTTAATGAAGCATGAAGCGTGCTCATTTCTGTGAGATGGCGAGGTGACGCAAAGACAAAAATTTTAGAATTTTTTATGATGAACTGGGACCTACAAATTTGAAAATGTTATGAAATAGCTATAGATGAAATCATCAGTCTAAAATGGCTGCGACCATTTAGAAATTTTTAAGAATGCAGGACTTTTTATTTGCATTATGGGGTGAACAAGAAGGACTAATTTATTTGTATTGACTGGAAAATTTTATTTCATTCTGTGGAACCATGAAAGAAAATGTTCTAATTGGCTCAAATTTAGGAAGAATTACTAGTTACTTTGGTTAAGTGACCCCTGGAATTGTCAATAGGCACATAGTGTGTTAGGTGATCAAATGTAACTTAGTCATTCGCCTGTGAGATGTCTAAAGTCAGGTTCTAAGTGGGCAATCAATGATGGCTGGGGTATCTTTGTAAAAGGCAAAGGAACCAAGTGAAGTGGAACATCAAGTAGGAAGCAACTTACGGCTGATTGGAGACCGGGCTGGCTGTTTTTTTTTTTTTTTTTGGATTTAAAAAACAGCACCTTCAATTTGCTATTACAATGTATTAGGAATTAATGCATGCTAGTGCTGGTAGGCATAAGAGATAATGTCTGCCGACATTATATTTGGTGCGTTAGTGATTGAATAATGCTTTGCATTCTTCTTTCTCTTCTTTGGCTATTTAATCAGGCAAGTAGTGCATGAGAAGAGTGCTTGTGTATAGCAAAACCAAAGGAAACCAGAGAGAGAAGAGAGTTGGTTTCATATCCACCATTCAGTGCAATCCGCTTCTGTCGCGCACAACACTGCACTGCAGTCACCAAGTCAACGAAGTCTAAGGTTGGGCACATGTTACAGGATGGGCTAAGTCTAAGTCTAAGTCTAAGGTTCAGAATCATGAATATGCTGCTACTTTCCAAGTTCCAGTTTCCATGATTTACCAGTTGGAGCTTTGTCTTTTTGTTTTTGGATTGTGGGTGCAAAGTCTTTTTCAATGTTTTATAATGTAGGGTAATTTTCTTCGACTCCAATGTTAGGTTTCTTTATATGCGTGTTCATAATCTTTCACACAATCTGAAATACGTAAAGACATACCTAGAGCCATCTTTTTTGAGACACCACCTCTGAACTCATTCAATTGCAGCAGAAACAATCCCAACAAGAACAGGAACGGCTCAAGACTTCTGCTCTCTCTTATAATCTATTTCAGCTCTCTCTTAGATTAGGGTTAGAGAATGTGTTTGATGAGAGTAGGGACTTATAAAGGGTAGGTCAAGTCGTCTCTGCTAATCACCGAGGGCCGACTTGACTTATCTTCCAAGCTCACCAAAACAGTTCACGCAAAAAAGGAAATAAATAGGACCCATTTCAAAACCTTTCCTTATTCCACAAGGTTTTGGGCATCAAGGAATAACTTAATTTAAACTCTTAACAAAACTTGATATAACTTAGTATCTAGTGCACCGATCTAAATAGGAAACATAACATTCTCCCACTAGATCAAGCACTAGAGCTTTGATAATCTTTACTGTCCATAAGTTTAAAACAATTAAGTCATTCCCTTTAAGCCACAATGAAAAGTGATTAGACAAAACGAACTATAGACAAGCACGACTCTCTTTATTAAAAATAGGCCATCTATAATCACATAATGCAATCTCAGAAAACATGAAGCACCTACCAACGCAAACCTTAATATGTACCAATCCGTAATGTGAATCTTTATGCTTTTCAGTGCATGTACCTCTTTACGACTTAGCAAGAGTCAATCCGCAATGTTATCAAAACAATAGTATCTCAAAAGAGACCATAAACTCACTTGCATAAACAAATTGCATAATAACATCCTTAAATGCAACTCCCTCAATCTAGAAAACAGCAAATAAACATACTAGTAAAATATCAGAATGGGAACAAGACTCCCACTAGATTGCAGCATCAAAGCGAGGAAATAATCCCATGCTCTCAACATGTCTCAGAAAAGCTTATGAAGGCAAAACTTTGTGAACATGTATGCAATCATATCTTGAGTTTTGGTATGATCAAACATAACTAGGTTGTTCGCTACCTTTCCCTTCACTATTAAATATTTTCTGTCAATATGTTGAAGTCTAGACGACATCTTGTTGTTCATGCAGTGAAAAGCAGCCGCAATGTTGTCATATATATATCTGTATTGGTCTAGAAATCGACTCCACCACCTTAATGTCTTTAATAATATTTCTTAGCCATACTGCATGAGGAGTAGGCTTCATAGCAAGCTATGTATTCTGAAAACATGGTTGAACTCTAAACACCAGATTGTTTAGCATTCTTCCAAGCAATAACTGCTCCTGCCATCTTGAAAAGAAAACCTGTAGTAGAGATGAGATTCACATCAACAAAACCAATAAGCTCTAAATTCTCCGTGCGTCTGTAAATCAACATATAAGCCTTTGTTCTTTGTAGGTACCTCAAAATCTTCTTTCTAGCTATCCAATGTTGCATTCCCGGATTTGGCTGAAATCTTTCCATCTTGCTAATGCACAAGCCTAGGTCTAGCCTTGTACACACTTGTAAGTACATATTGCTTCAACTAGAGAAGCTTACGGCTTGTTCCTCATCTCATCTTCTTCTTCTTTATTCTTAGGGCAATGCTCATTCTTTAAATCTCCTTTACCTAACAGAACTTTCTGTCCAAAACACATACTCATGTCAAAACGCTTAAGTATCCTTTCAATATATGTTTTCTGTGACAGGCCTAGGAGACCTCGAGCTCAGTCTCTCTAAATTTCAATGCCTAACACAAAAGCAGCTTCTCCCAAATCCTTCATCTCAAAATTGTTTGGAAGTAGCTCTTTACTGTCTTTCAATAAATTGTGGTCATTTGTAGTCAAAAGTATATTGTCGACATACAGCACTAGAAAAATAAATTGTTTCCCACATTTCTTCGGATAAATGCATTGATCGACTATTTTCTCTTCAAAATCATAAGATGAAACAGCTTGATGGAATTTGAAATACCACCTCCTGCTTGCTTGCTTCAGTCCATAAATTAACTTGTCAAGTTTGCAAACCATATGCTTTTTTCCCCCCTTTGCAAACTCTTCAGGTTGCCTCATAATATTTTCTTCTTCAAGTTCAACATTCAGGAAAGCAGTCCATTTGATGTAAAAGTAGGTCATAATGCGCCACCAAAGCCACCATAATGATGCGGAAAGAATCTTTGGTGGAAACTAAAAAAAAATCTCAGTGTAGTCAATTCCCTCCCTTTGGGTGAATCTTTTTACTACCAATCTAGCCTTAAATCTTTCGATTCTTCCATCCTTATCCTTCTTTGTTTTAAATACCTATTTCAAGCCAACCAATTTCTGGCTCTTGTGAGGTTCAACTAATTCTCATACTTGATTATTCTTCATGTTTTCGAGTTCATTCAACATTGTTTCCCTCCATTTGTCTGCATCCTGACTCTCTATAGCTTCTTTACAACTTGTTGTATCAACCGATCATCTCTAATGTCAAAATCTGCTTCCTGTAAGTACACATAATCCGAAATTGCTGTGGATCTTCTTCTTTTTGTTATTGATCAACAAGTTCTTCATACTGAACAACCAGCCTCAACAATTCTAATATTATAATTTGGACAATAAAATCTAGAACCCTTTGACCTTGTAGGATAACCAATAAAATGACATCAAATCATTTTAGGATTAAGCTTCTTCTCTTGAGGGTTATAGATTCTTAGCTTTAGCCTTACAGCCCCATACATGAAGATGTCACAGGCTAGACTTTCTGGTAGTCCAAATTTCGAAAGGTGTCATAGGCACGAACTTCCTAGGCACTCTATTAAGTATGTAATTTACTTTTTTGATCAGTTCTCCCTATAGACTCTTAGGCAAATCAGTTTTAGAAATCATGCTACGAACCATATCCTTCAAGGTTCAATTTCTTCTCTCAGCCACACCATTCTGTTATGGAGTTCCTGGCATTGTGTACTGAGCAACTATTCCATTATCTTGTAGATACCTAGCAAAAGGTCCGGCTTGTCCTCCTCCTTCATCAAAATGTCCATAATATTCACCCCTTCTGTCTGACCTTAGAATTTTGATCAATTTGGAAAAACAGTAGGGATATGCAAGAGCAAACAATTTTTATTGGAAACATTCCTTTAATGAATTCCCTGGGAACTTCTAGAGTTACTTCGGAAACAAAAAAAGTAAAATAAAATTTATTTTTGTTATTCTCCAGTTGTTCGAATTCCTTATGATCTGCAACTGAAACAAGTTCTTGCTAATGGTAAAAAAGGAGCTTTGAATGTAGAAAAAGAAATAATAGTAACCTGGTCCCGAGCGTCTACCATTATACCTACAATGATCGGGCATACTATTGCTATCCATAATGGAAAGGAGCATTTGCCTATGTAATCAAGGAAGCCGTACCAAATACATCTCTAGAAATATCAGAAGTAATCCGAGCTGTAATTGTACGTACTTGTAAAGAACTCAAACGCGACAACGGTATGATAATACGATATGATGACAATGCTGCAGTTGTTATTGATCAAGAAGGAAATCCTAAAGGAACCCGAAAAGCGACCCCATAGGCTTTCGCTTTCGCGTCTCTCTAAAATTGCAGTCATGGTAAAATCTTGGTTTATTTAATCATTAATCATCAGGGACTCCCAAGCACACGAATTCTCTTTTTCTCAAGCTTCCTTTCTACTTCAGTTTGATATTTTTTGAATATTTTAAAGCTTGAGACTTTTCTGCTATGAGATATAAATAACCAAAACGAGAATGGTCATCTATAAAGGTGATGAAATAGCAATTTCTATCAATTGTTTGATGAGGAAAAGGTCCACAAATATCTGTGTGGATGGTTTTTAAAAGATCACTACTGCGAGTTGCACCTTTCTTTTTAGTCATAGTGAGTTTTTCATTAACACATTTAATATAAATTTCGTCATCACCGAAAGTCAGTAATGGCAAGATTTTTTCCTTAATAAGAATTTTAATTTTTTCTTTTGAAATGTGTCATAAACCTCCATACCATAACCTAGTGGATGTTCCTTCACTTCTAATCTTTTTCTCACTTGATTCAGCTATTAAAACTTCACCATCTTCATTTTAATTGAGACAATATAATCCATCTTTATTGTCTTTGAATTCTAAGATACAAAAACATCTTTATTAAATCCAAAATAAAACCAAGTCTTAATAATCTTGAATAGAAATTAAATTTCTCTTTATTTAGGGTACTAAAACTACATCATCCAACTCTAAAATAAATCTTGAATCCAACTTAAAATCAACTACTCCAATAATATTTAATGAAAACAAGAGGTAGCTATCTAATCTTCCTTGTCACAACGTGCTGCCATGAAAGTGTTGTTCTCCCTAGAAGGTCAAGTACCACTATCTCCCTATTAGTGGTGGTATTGAAAATCTCAACAAGTGATTCAAGTTGGGGGGTAGGTTTCACATACTGCACTAGGAGATTCTTGTATCGAAGTAGCTTATTGATGTTTCGTCCTCTCCCATAAGCGCATACACCGAGCTTTACAGCGATCCTAAGACTTCTGAGATTGTCCTTTGTAGCCGTGTTTACCCTTATGGGTCCTCCATAAGGTGTCGCTGCTCCTTAACCTTTTTTCTCTCCAGCTCATCTTCGTTCTGCTTCTTAATTAGCTCCACTATACGCTTTACTAGAATTCCATTCATGATTAGTTGACACGAGTTGCTCCTATTAATCGCCAGATGCTTTTCCTTTTCCCTAAGCTCTAGGAATTGTACTATAAGATACATAAGGTAAGTAGCTAGCTTGAATTAAATATAATCCATGAATAACTTCAAAATCAAACGTCCATATTTTGAAGTTCGATCCAGTGAATCTTTCAATTTGCGAGAAATTGATTATGACAGGACCCGCCCCGGAATTTCCCGAAGACCGAAGCGGACCCCGTCTTTATTCCGACATCATCCTGATGCCGGGCCCACCTACTAAGAAATCGAGACTTTCTACCAAAATTTTGGCAGAGTCTCCCCTGTAATTTAAGCAATCCCAACAAAAATTTACTCAACCTGCAACGTACACACAAATATAATTCCAACCAGCAGCATGCTTTCACAATTCTACAAATCACTAAAGTGGCCTCCGGCCTCATAAGTAAAATCTATCATGGGCAATATAGAGCATCTACTGAATTTAGATTACAAGAACAGTTGAGTAGAAGAATTTACACAGTTCCTAACTAGAAAGATGCGCAGTTTGAGCTTCGTACACCACTCGCACGCTTCCTGGAGCGACTACTGGTTGGGGGGCGCAAAACAGAAAACATGTGAGTGGACAAAAACCAGATTTGCAGTTAAAATCAATATAGTAACCCCACCTTGTAAAAATAATGCTCAAATCATGCAGGTTCACAATTCAATAGTTAATTACTCAAAACATGATTCATTAAAACTCATCTAAAAACACCAGTTATCTCTTTCAAAAAGAATCCCATTCTCTCAATCTTGCAACTCCTGTCAAACTACTAGTTCCTTACACACTCACTATACATATACATATAAATATACCTATATATATAAATATAACTATAAATAGCTATACGATATACTCATCACACCACCTAGGTACCGGGGAAAACAATCCAACTGGGGGTTCATTTGACTAGTCCGCAGGATTTCCAGGTGCTATCCTGCGTCTAGGGATGAGCGGTCCAACCGGGGGACGAAACTCCAAAGCTCCCACACCGGAACATCCAACGCCATGTGTAGCTTCCAAACTATGTCCTACGCGCGCAGACTGGGTCATCACACACCGGAACATCCAACGCCATGGTGATGACCCTAAACATTATACAAAGTCCTTCCATACGCTGGAACATCCAACGCCGCATATAGAAAGTGTCTCACACGCCGGAACATCCAACGCCGCGAGTGAGACTAGTAACTGGGGAAGGTAATTACGTAGTGTAATCACACAACTTCTCTCCAAAAATCACATTCTTCCACATCACCCTCTAACAACCCAAGTATCTCATCTATAGAGATTATATAAATATACTTCCCCACAATCCATATAAAATGCACTCTCAAAAACCCAAAATGCCAAACTCACAATATATTGCCAAGTGCTATACGATCGTCAAACTCAACTCATGAACATAATATATATATATATATCCATAAGCCATTAAAACATTATGCAAAATCTTTCATCGATTAAAAACCATACATATGATTGAAAACAAAGTCCACTCACAAGTATTCCCTCGCTGCCTGACCACGTGAGGGTCCTGCTTGCTGCGTACGTGCAGTCGAAACACCTATTTCGAGATACGAACCGATAATTAATATAAAATCACGTCAAAGCGGAAATTACAAATTAAATGCTTAACTCCCCAAATTCCCCATACGTGCACGTTGAAGAAGGTATTCTAAGGTCCGATTACAGGTTTAGGAAGCGTTCACGATTTTTACGGTTATCGCTTACCCGCAAACTTTGCATTTTTGAATCGGAACATCCGGGGCTCCGATTCAGAATTCGTGAAGTCCCATACGGTCCTAGAAATTCCTAGAACAACATATTTTAATTCGGGAAAGATCTAACAGTCGGAACCTATCGAACCCGGATAACGCTCAATATGCGAAAATCCGTTCGATAGTCAAACGACATCCGAATTGAGATCCGCGAATTCCTATGCGCTCGTGACAACCTAAGGATCTCATCGGGTTAATTTACAGCCTCACCAGCCTTGCCCACGCACCGCCACATGCACCGGCAGCGCGTGGGTGTGTAGAGTAATTCCGGCGACGGAAAAACTCCACACCCGAGCTCACCCTTCCTACCCTAGCTCCTACTCGAGGTCAGGATCACTTCATTCAACTACGGGAAGGCCCAATTCGGGCAGCAACTGGCCGGAATTTCATTTTGAAATTCGGCCAAAACCTAGGTTTTCAAAATCAATTCCTACCCAACAAATCAATCCAAACCTATACCACCATCAGCTAGAACTCGAAAAATAGATGAGAAACCATGCCTCACTCACCGGGTTTGGGCGGCGGAGGCGGCGGCGCGACTGCAGGAAAGATCCGGTTCAAAACCGTCGAGCTCGCGGCCGGATTTCGTAGTTTCCGACGGGGAAAACGGGCAGGTCTTGATCAGGGCGACGAGGCGAGTCGATCGGGACCGGTCTCGGGTGCTGCCGTGGCCGGAGCTGCGAGAACCGAGGAGAGAGAGAGCGGACGTCGGGGAGAGAGAGAGACTGAGGAGAGAGAGAGTGTCGAGCGCGCGCGAGGAGAGAGAGAGCTGAGGTGAAAATCTGATTTTTACTTTATCCCTTTTCGAAATATTTACCGTTTTGCCACCGATACTATTTTGCCCGTAACTTTTCCGTTACAACTCCGATTCAAGCCTACCGCATGTCTACGAATTCGTCTCAGTACCATCTACCCAGAAATACCATTCGTGGTCCCAAAATCCTTCCGAAGAAGAAAGTGGCCAATTTACCCCTACCCCAAGGGTAAATTCGTAATTTTATTTAAATCAATTAAAATAAACATTTAATTTGGAGTCGGGGTGTTACAGATTAAGGGAGTGTTCAAAGCTGTAAGGATTTGTAAAAGAAAACACAATTACTTTCCAAGAAACCGATTCTCAATTTGTTAAGAGAAAATAATTTTTCTGTGTAACTTTATTCACAAAACTAATAAATAACATATGCAAACTTCCTTAATTAAGTATCACACCTTTGTGGCAAGAGATTACTTATAGCTTACACAAATTACGTGTTATCTTGTGCCATCACAAATAAATTACAGGATAGATTCTATTTGTTAAAGAAACTTATCAAGTAATTTTGGCATGATGCAATTTTAGTTATTTCTTTAGGGTTTGAGTATTTGGGTTTGGTTTTGTTATGACAAAACATAGTTCAAGAGAGAAAACCCTAAATTGCAGTGAATAGTAACTTCTACCCTAAACAGTGTTTTAGGGGTTTTTGGTGTTCGTTTTTGACGCAAAATACCTTTTTGAATAAGGAATGACCTAATTAACACAGCACATAGATTTCCTGTGATATATGGGCATTTTTAGGGTTTTAAGGTCATCTAGTAGGTCAAAAACGTGTTTAAAGTTTTGAATATATGAAAAATCAAATTAAACAAATAAGAAATCGTAATAGGCATGCTTGAAAAACGATTTCAGTGTGTGCAAATAACCATGTGCTTTGATACCAACTGTTAGATTTATTTATATGCGCGTTCATGATCTTTTACACAATCTGAAATACGCAGAGACATACCTAGGGCCATCTTTCTTGAATACACGACCTCTGAACTCATTCAACCGTAGTAGCAACAATCCCACTCATTCAACCCCAAAAGCAACAATCCCAACAAGAACAGGAATGGCTCAAGACATCTGCTCTATCTCAGAATCTGTTTCAGCTCTCTCTTTATGATGAGATTAGGGTTAAAGAACGTGTCTGATGAGAGCAAGGCCTTAAGCTTATATATGGCTAGGTTAAGTTGTCTCTACTCATCATCGATGGCCGACTTGACTAATCTTCCAAGCCCACCAAGACGGTTCACGCAAAAAAGAAAATAAATAGGACCCTTTAATAGGTTTCAAAACCTTTCCTTATTCCACAAGGTTTTGGGTCTCAAGGCATAACTTAATTTAAACTCTTATCAAAACCTAATATAACTTAATATCTAGTGCACCGATCTAAATAGGAAACATAACATCCAAGCATCAACTTATGTCCAGCTTAGATCATTTGAGTTTATTATTTCAAAGCTAAGTTGCTCGTGAGTTCCCAGAAACAAAAGAATGAGGGCAGAGGGCCCAAAGAGGACAATATCATATTATGGCAGAGCCGATCCGGTATGTGACAAGATCAAGGCAATCAGGGACTAAAAAAAAAAGTGTGGCACAAGGCTCAAAGTTGAATCCTGTGAGAAATGAGAAGCAAACATAAACTCAGGCTTTGTGATCCTTCAATTTTTATAGGACGTCGATTTCGACTTTGGAAAAGCTTTTTAGAAACCTCCTCCGATTCTCTTAAATAAACTTACCACTATATATATATAAGCTCATATTTTGTGGATACTAGCTGGGGGAACATAAAATCTTTTCTAAGAAAAGTAATTATCTGAATGTCGGAGTGGAGACGAGAAAGATTCAAAGATGTTTGATAAACTAGCCGGCCATGGTGTCATTGTCAGGTTCGGTTTTGAATATTGATATATGAATGTTTCTGTATGCAGTTTCATGCACCACAAAACATAAAAAGTAAAAACTTACCTAAGAATTTTCATTGACAAACTGGGATATCATCACGAAAAATCAAAAGTTAGGTTTGATAATATAGAAATTAATGAAGAATATGGTAGGACATTATTTTTATTGTGGCATTGACCAGAGAATCATCTATCACAAAGGCTTGATAGCATCATAACATCTGTTTATGTTCAAAGTTTGAAACCTGACTAAAAAAAGAAAGTTTTTTTTTCTTTTCTTCTTCTTGTTTCAGCTAATGGAACTAAATGGGAAAGGACTTGGGGGAACTGAAACTTGAACTATTCCTTCAAGCATCAGCATAACCTTCTTCATAGTAGGTCTCACTGCAGGGTCTTCTTGGATGCACCAAATGGCAACCATCACAAATCTCTCAACTTTGTTCATATCATTCATGGGATGAGTGAGGAGATGATGAAATTGTTTGGAGAAAAGAAATAGAAAGAGGAAAGGAGCAGAACCGAGAAGGAAAAAAAAATATATTAGAGTCGGATCTAGTCTAATAATGGAAAAGATAAAGACAGCAGCTTTACAACGCACTAATCTAAGAACATACTAACAAGACCATATGTACATATTTGAACCAACTTTACAACTCATTGAGGTGGGTTGCACACTTGTCTTCTGTGGAAGTAACTTTGGTGGGTTGCATGTTATTCCTTTTAGGTTTCAGCCTGTTCTGGTATACGGAGAGGGACATGGAGGAACATGTACTTCCACCACGCCTTCAAGCATCTGCACAACTTTCCTCATAGTTGGTCTAAGAGATGGGTCTTCTTGAATACACCAAATACCAATCATCACAAGCTTCTTTCTATCATCCAATGCCTCAACTTCATAATCTAGAACAGCATCTAATATCCCATCACGGTAGCAATCGTACACCCAATCCGTTAAAATTGCTCTGTCTTCACAGCCATTTTCCACATCAACGCTTCTCCTACAGCAAATGATCTCAAGCAGCACAACACCAAAGCTATACACATCAACTTTGGCAGTGATTGGCATGTTCCTGAACCACTCAGGGGCAACATACCCTTTTGTTCCTCTAATGGCAGTATGTGTGTGGCTCTGATTCATCATCAAAAGCTTTGCCAATCCAAAATCAGAGATCCGAGCAGTGTAATAATCGTCAAGCAGTATGTTCTGAGGCTTTATATCACAATGGATGACTTGGGTGCTGCACTCTTCATGCAAGTACAAAAGTCCCTTGGCAACTCCACAAGCAATTTCAAATCGCTGCGTCCAACTGGGTTTTGTATCAGCAAAAAGGAAGCTTGCTAACGTGCCATTGCTTAAGAACTCGTATACTAGCAATCGATGTTCCCCTTCGTCACAATACCCAACCAGGCAAACTAGATTCTTGTGATGTGTCTTACCAATTACGCTCAGTTCTGTCTTGAATTCCTTCTCACCATCTTGTATCACACAGTTTAGCTTCTTCACTGCCACTTGGACACCAGAACCAATTTGTATTGTCCCTTTGTAAACAACTCCAAACGCACCCCTTCCTAATTCTTCTGTGAATCCATTTGTAGCTTCTTGAAGCTCTCGGTAACTAAAAGAATACAAATTTGAGTCCAACATATTTTTGATAGACCTTACTTGTTTCTTCCGGAAAACGAATAAAAATCCCAGACAAACAGCAGCACTAAATATAAAACTAACAAAGATAGAGGTAGCCAGAATTACGGATTCCACGGGTATCAAAGTGTTACTGCTCTTCTTCTTCTTATCATCTGGATTTGGCATTGGAGAAAATTGTAGAGTTGGGTTATCCTTTCTGACTTTGAAGAAAGCCTTTGAATTAAGACTGACATCCACTCTCCCATTTGAGAGAGGTAATTTCTTTTTCCAGCAGGTTTCATTCCTGAAAACAGCAACAGCACACAAACAATCTTGAAAGCAAGATTCATTGCACTTTTCTGCAGTAAAAGGTCTGAACTCTGCATAATCTGAGATTGGCCAATCAATATTTGTCATCACGATTACATCATATGGATCTTTTGTGGTAGTAAGCTCATCTTCTTCACAGCCTTGTATGAAATCCGGTTTGCAGCTCCCAAATGGTTCCTTTGGATCAAGTAAAGAGAATCCTCTTGGGCATTGACAGGTTGGCCTATTATCAGCGTTGAGCTTGCAGATACTGTTGTACCCACAAATACCAAAACCTGAATCTTCTGTAATTCTTCGGCAAATATCATCTGGCTCTGACCACAGAAGAGTCCAGCTTACATTTCCAGTGAAATTCTTTGGGTGATAATACTGAGCGAAAATCCCATCAAAGTTGAGAGTTGCTCTAATATAGTTGTCCCTTGCTGAGACTACCTCTTCCCCTGCAAGATTGTACTTTCCACCATTCTCTCTCAGAACATACAAGTAGCCTGAGACATTGAAAACCAATTCTTTACCTTCACTACCTGCCACAGTCCCTGAGGTAGTGTCGGTTTCATAGTAAGGTTCGTTGGCAAATTCTGTTGGCAAGTTTATGGAGCTGAGCACAAGTTTCCCATCTTCTTGCAGAAGCAGCTGGAACCGTCCTTTTGAATAGTCAGTCTCCGAATATCGAGATGAGAGCGTCCCACTTCTTTCAATTTTCTGTCCAGGCAACAAGGTATCTGTAGGATTGTTGAAGGTCTCCCATAAATTTCCTGATTTGCCATCTTGAAGAACAAAGTTGCCAGTATTATTCATGACCCCATTGGCAACAACACCAACAATGGTTTCAGATTTCCATAGCTCTTCACCCTGAGGACTTGCAAGCTCTAGTCCACTGTTAGCCAAGTTCACAGTTGATCCATTAGGTGCAAGCGCAGGCTTATTATCCCTATTTGCATACCAAACTATGGTTCTGTTTGGTATTTTGGCATACCATATTGAGAGCAGGAAAAGATCATTGTTTCCAAGTGGCAGAAATCCAAAGGCAAAATCACCAGATGGAGAAAACCATGGTGAGGAGTTACCTGCAGTTGCAGTAAGAGAAGCACCGACTGCTATGCTACCGTTAGTTTGAGCAAACACAGAAACTGGTAGCAGAAACAGTGAGGAAAACAGAAGCAGCCGTACAGTAATAGTCATTGCTAATTTTCTAGCACCGATGTGGTTAACCGATGTAGTTAGGCGTACTACAATATCCTTTCTGTAAATGCGTGCACAACATCTTGCTGTGAGACGGCAAGGTGACAGCGTGACGCAAAGACAAAAACTTCAGAATTTTTTATGATGAATTGGATTATTTCCTATATTTTTATATCTCTCTTATATTTGGTTTTTGTAAGGAAAGTTAATTAAAAATAGCATTATTACCTTACTTTCTTTATTTTCAGCTATTATGCGCGCTTGGAAGGATTTCGACGGAAAATTGACTTTTCGAATGAATTTTAGCGCAAGACCAATTGGAGAAGAAAGCTAAGACATTGAAGATCATTGTATCACAGTTTTATAATTTTCTACTAAGCCAAATTCTCCAAACTTGCAAGTCAAGACAGCCTAAGTTGAAATCCCATCAGAACTGCACTACTATGGAAGATTGAAGATTTGAAGCTTTTTCCGATTTTTCCTAGTAGCGTGTGACATATGCTTGGAAATTTTAGAGATCAAGCTACATTTCTCATATTTTGCCATAATTTTCTAGGAAGCGTAAGGACCCCAAAACGTGCGTGCAATTTGACTGACATGTTTCCAAGTCAAAGAAGGATTCTTTCTTAGTTTAATTGTTTGAGATTTTGTTATGCTTTAGGAGAGCTTTTCTAGACCTTTTTAGAGTAGGTTTTAGTTGTTTTACACTATATTGGTCGCCCTAAGCTCTCTCTATATGGACCATCTTTTTCTACCATATACTTTTCACCATATTTCACTACACCCACAAATATATCACAGAGAGAGCCAAGAGTTTGCTGTAGCAGTGCTTTTGGAGCTTACAAAGGTGTTGCTGTGGAGAATCCAGTGATCAAATTCATCTGCCAAATCGGTTTTATGACAACAATTCTCTTGTTTATCTTTTCTTTTGTTATGAACTAATTTGTCTTACTAGGGCTATGATGTAGCCTAACCATGAACACTTAATTTTTATAGTTATATTAATTTCTTATTACTATTTCATGTTGAGTATTTTTTACTATTCTTAATGCTTCAAATATCTAGCTAATATTTAATTGGTGATCCAAACGGAGATCGAGAGGAGATGTTTGGTGTTTGCTTCTTGTAATAAATACCATGTCTTGATTGAGTGCCCGAGAGGGACTAACATGACTCATGCAATTTTCTTGCAGGTTCTCATAGAGCTTAATGGGTTCTTGATTTTCTAAATTCGTTGCTCGAGAGAGAATGAGTTGTTAATTAAGAAAATTTTTGGTTGAGCCCTAGAGGGGATATCAAATGAATTAGGAGAAACCAACTGTCAACATGGGTAGTAATTAGGGTTAATTGGCTATAAGAATTAACTGGAGTTGGTTATGGTGAAATCGGATGCTCTAGTGTCTCATCAACTTGATTTTCCATTGTTAATTAAGTTGCTATTTTTTATATATGTTTTAATTTAGTTTAATAAATCAATCACTCTCATTAATCAATTGTTCAAATAAACTTCTAAATTAACCATAATTGGTACTTAAATAGAAATTACAGTCTTCGTGGGAATGACACTTCACTTATCTCTATATTACTTGTGCGAATTGTGCACTTGCAATAATTTCAGAACCACCTACAAAATTTGAAAATTGTTATGAATAGTTATTGATGAAATCATCAGTTGGAGCTTTGTCTTTTTGTTTTTGGATTGTGGGTGCGAAGTCTATTTCAATGTTTTATAATGTAGGGTAATTACTTGGAAGCTGAAATTTTCTTTGACTCCTTCAAGCATCAACTTATGTCCAGTTAGATCATTTGAGTTTATTGTTTCTGAGCTCTTTGAAGAAAAATCCAAAAAGCGCAGCAGCCTGTCATGATTGAATATTGTCCCACATTGAAAAGTTTGGGAACTAGCATATGACCTCATAGGATAGGATTATTTGTCAAAACTTTACCTTGGCAATTTTACAAACCCACTTACTAATGTAGTTTGAGGATCACTTGGCGAAAAAAAAAATGTAGTTTGAGGATCAAATTCGGATGTTTCAAAATGGAGAGACCACCAATGTGGTTCAAGGCATACCATCTATAGAAAGCAAGAAAAGATCACTGTTTTCAAGTGGCCAAAATCCAAGGGCAAAATCACCAGATGGAGAAAGCCATGATGTATGAGGAGCTAGGTGAGTATGGTTTCTTAAATCAAAGAATCCCTTGGCCTATTGTTGAGCATGAACACAGAGTTTTATTTAAGTTTTTCTTACGCACGATCACTCCATCAAATGTGCATAACAATCACTTTGATCAAACTAAACGAATCAAACTTGGTTTTTGGAATTTTTTTCTTAAAATTTTGAATTAGATCAGGGCAATCAGGGACAAAAAAATGTGTGGCACAAGGCTCAAAGTTGAATCCTGTGAGAAATAAGAAGCAAACATAAACTATTAGGAGCTAGAACAAACATAAACTCAGGCTTTGTGATCCTTCAATTTTTATAGGACATCGATTTCGACTTTGGAAAAGCTTTTTAGAAACCTCCTCCAATTCTCTTAAATAAACTAACCACTATATATATATAAGCTCACATTTCGTGGAAACTAGCTGGGGGAACATAAAATCTTTTCTAAGAAAAGTAACTATCTGAATGTCAGAGTGGACGAGAAAGATTCAAAGATGTTTGATATAGCCGGCCATGGTGTCATTGTCAGGTTTGGCTTTGAATGATACATGAATGTTTCTGTATGCAGTTTCATGCACCACAGAACATAAAAAATAAAAACTTACGTAAGAATTTTCACTACTACAAAAAGTGAAAAAGACGACCAGAAAACAACGACGGTCTCAGTGAAAACCGTCGTGGTTTTTAAAACGACGACGGTTCTAAAAACACCGTCGTGTAATACCACCTTAGACAACTAAAAAGGGAGATTCAAATGGCTGTTCAAAAACAACGACGTACTTAATTAAACAACCGACGTCTATTTGAAACAGATTTCCGCAGTGTAAAATCAAAGCGAACAAAGAACGGCAGAAGTTATGAATCGACCGACGTAGAAAGTAAAGACGACGATTTCAATAAAAGCCGCCGTTTTTACTTATAAAATAACACGACGAGGTTTTCGTATAAGACGCTGTCTAATTACAAACAAATCCACGGCTGTAAAATACAAAATATCGCCGTATTAAATTAATTTACAACGACGACAAATATAAATATATCGACGTCATTATTGTATAGTTCTACGACGTTCTCTTTAAATCGTACTATAAAATCTAACGTCGTATTTATGCATTTTATACGTCGTACCTTTAATTTAAACCGTCGTCTTAATAAGAATTTTTGTTAACAATTTTTTTCTTTGATTTTCTTATCCTACGTCGGTAGATATACTTAATGACAAGAATTGAAATAACCACGACGGTTTATATAAAAAACCGCCGACATAATCAGATTTTTCTGAGATCCCAAGGGTTACGAAATCTTACCAGATGGAACTCTGTTCCACATCATAATCTTAACAGATGACACAGATTTGAAATCAGAGAGACAATTTTTTGGAAGTTGATGATGTGTGTGCGTTTGTTTATCTACAAATATTATACCTAACGTCGTTGCAAATTTGCAATCAGAGAAACAATTTACAACGACGGTTATATTATACCTAACGACGTTTAAAACAAAAATCAACGTCCCTAAACAAATATATTACGTCGTCTTAGTCTTACTTAAGACGACGAAAAACGACGACAGTAATACAAAAACAGTCGTTGTTTTTATATTCTTATTTTATTTAAATTCCAGAACATTAATTTCCTTCATTTTAAATTTCCTCCGGAAAAAAAACTCTATTTATAACGCACTGTAATTGAAAAATAAACTGAAAGTTCAAGGGAAAAAAAATTCTATTCATAATTTAAAAATTAAAATCCACGTCGGTTATATTAAATATAACGACGTTAAATGAAATGAGTCCACGTCGAACTAAAAATATTGCGTCGTGTTAGTTAAAAACGACGTAGTTAAATGTCACCGCCGTATTTTTTTTTTGAAATGGTTTTATATGTAAGCAACTTTTCGACTTACACATGCACTGTTTCCAAACCCGATTAAAAATCTCAATCTCCCAGAGAAACCTTTTCGTCTTTTTTCCTTGTCAGAGCATTGTCAGAGTTTCTCATCGTCTTCCTCTCGTCTTCTTCGTCGTCTCTGAATTTAAACATCGATCATCTTCCTCTTGCTTTCATTGCACGCAAAAGGTAAGCTTTCATTTTCACTATTTTGGTTACTGTTTTGCATGCTCATACGTTTTTTGTTTGAAAAATCTTTTTACCTTTTTTCTGGCCAAAATCATTTTACTTCTTTCCAAGTTTGATAAAATATACAGACAAAGAGGGAAAGTTTCCAACTTTGAAGACAACTACCTCAACTAAATAAGACGACGGTAGACCACGACGGTTCGTCAGTTGTTCTAGCGTCGTCTGAAAATTGACAAAGTTGTTTTTAATATAATAGTCTTTTTTTATATGCTTGTTTAATTGCAGGTTTGATTTCTCTGAACAATGGTTTTTGTTTTTCCCTTATTTGATAAAATATAAAGAAAAAGAAACTAGGGTTGGTATCTAATATAGACGAAAAATATCTTATTGTTTTACGTCGTGTGAATGTTAATACCACGACGGTGTATTACTATTGACGTCGTATGAACATAAATACCACGACGTTATATAAATAATAGTTTTACCACGACGGTGTATTACTATTGACGTCGTGTGAACATATTTACCACGACGTTATATAAATAATGGTTTTAAACATTTATTACGTCTGAGATTATTTCATTGCGTCGTCTAAAATCATATCATACGTCGTATTTTTTTAATACCGTCGTTTGTGTTCTTAATGTTTTCCTGAAATATTTTCACTTGCAGTTTTGTCTGTTAAAATGGTTTCTCAACAACAAACTAAGGATTCTGGCTCCAAGAAGCTTGGAGTGGTAGCTCCCCAAGACAAGTCTTCGAAGGAGATGAAGTCTTCGAAGAAGATGAAGTTTGCTTCATCATCTGCTGAGACAGAACCAACCAGCCAGACAACAATCTCTGATGATTCAAAGACTGGTCGAGGTATGAGCACAATGCCTCGTGTTGTGAAGAGAAAGCTTCAGAAACTGAGGCCAATTGTTGAGTACAATAAAAGGGGGAAAGGTGTTGGCCAAGCACATATTGAGATGCAGTCGTATATTGGTGTCTTGGCACGCTCCAGGATCCCACTTGTGGACAAGAAATGGTCCCAAATCCCAAAGGATATAAAGGAGCAGATTTGGGAAGCAGTTGACATGGCTTTTGTCGTAGGCCAAGGGGGCAAGACCTCTGTTTTATCTTCTGCTGCCAAAAAATGGAAGGATTTCAAGTCTACACTAACGAGGCATTATATCCTTCCATACACCAATGACAGGGAGAAATTAAGCCAACCCCCTGAAACATATAAATTCATAGAGAAAGCACAATGGGATGCCTTTGTAGCTTCAAGGCTATCCAAAGATTTTCAGTCTGTGCATTCTCAACATTCACAGATTAGGGAGAAACTCGAGTACAATCATCGATTGTCTCGAAAAGGATATGCTGGATTGGAGGATCAATTGGAGGAAACCATGCCTGGGGTAGAAATTGATCGATCTACCTTATGGAAGGGAGCTAGACAGGACAAACATGGTAACATCCCTGATCCAAAGGTGGCAGAGAAGGCAAAATTAATTGTAAGCCTACTCACTCTGTTTTAAATTTTTATTAAACTGTGAATTATTCTTATTACGTCGTATGTTATATTTTTCGTCGTGTGAATGATATTACCACGTCGAAAAGTTTTTAAAAACGTCGTTAACGGTCTAAATAGGAATCACTACTCTGTTTTCTGTTATTATAGCATACGACGTCGGTGGTTCATTCTCGCGTCGTGTGAATGATATTACCACGTCGAAACTTTTGTAAAAACGTCGTTAACGGTCTAAATAGGAATCACTACTCTGTTTTCTTTAATTATAGCATAAGACGTCAGTTGTTTATTCATTTCGTCGTTTTAAATAAATAACCACGTCGGTATAACTACCGTCGTGATAAGTTATAATAACGTCGTTTTATATGTTATTGCATCGTGTGAAATTATATAATACGTCGTTTGTACATAAATAACCGTCGTGTGTTTTTTTGTTTATCTTTGTTTTAGGATGAATTGCAGAAACAAGTCTCGGAAGGCAAAGTCAGAGTAGATGGCAGCAATGATGTGCTGACCATGGCTTTGGGCCCCGAGCATCCAGGCAGGGTGAGGGGAGTTGGTGCTGGTGTTTCCCCAAGGCAATATTTCAATTTGCCCAAACCACAGAGGGTGAGCTTTGACGACCGTTTGAAGGAGAGTTTAAGAGTTCTCCTTCAAGAAGAGACTAAAAAGATTGAGGCTAAGGCAAGGGAAGAGGCCTTAAGGATGGAGGCTAGGACAAAACAATTGGTAGAGGCTGAGAGGGAGCATTTCCTGAGTCAGCTTTCCCAATTAATTCCCAATTTTGATCCAAGCATGCTTAAACCAAGAATTAGCCAAAGCCCCAAAAATCCAATGTCTGACAAAGCTAGCTGCTCTGGAGGTGATGTGAGATCCCTACATTTGGAGGATGATACTGCCAAAATGGGGAAACATCAGCCAGATGAAGAGAAGGAAGAAGAAAAGAGAGATGAAGAGAAGGAAGAAGAAAAAAGATATGAAGAGAAGGAAGAAGAAAAAAGAGATGAAGAGAAGGAAGAAGAAAAGGAGAAAGAAGATGAAGAAAAGCATGACGACAAGGTATGTTAACATAACTTTTTTATTTGTTTTTCAAAATTTCAGACGTCGATATTTTTATTTAATCCGTCGTTTGTTTACAACTTAGACGGCGGAATTTTTTTAAGACGTAATAAAATATTTAAACGACGGTTTTTTCACCGTCGTTTAAATGGTTTCAAACGACTCTTTATTCATAAAACCGTCGTCTTTATTAAATTACCACGACAATTTTTTCACCGTCGTTTAAATACTTTTAAAACGACGTTTTATTCCTTAAACCGTCGTCTTTATTGAATTACCACGTCATTTTTTTTATTTCTTTAAACAGGTTATTGAAGTTGGTGCTTATTCAAAAATGGAGGCGCCATCTTCTTTAAAAACCCTTTGTCGTTTTGTGGAAACGACACTCCTGCCTGAGGATAAGACAGTCCAATTTACAATTGATAAGGAGGTGTTTGGTGGTGAGCGCGATACCTTCCTCCTGCCTGAAGATATTACACAATTTGCAGGCATGGAAGAAATTGGAGCTACTGTATTGGCTGTATATATGAGGTTTGTACTTCTAAAATAATAACTCGTTGGTTTATATATTGCGTCGTCTTAACTAACTAACCACGTCGTCTTAACTAACAACCGTCGTGATAAATATATTATAACGTCCTCATCTATTTCAGTACGTCGTTTGAAATATTATAATACGTCGTTTTTTTTATACATAACCGTCGTGTTTTGTGTGCTGACTTGTTTATATTATTTTATTTGTTTAGGTACTTACACGATGTTTTGAAAAAAGCCAATATGTGCAGTATGGTTGGCTTTATCGACCCTGCTACAGTTAGCGCCAACTCTGGCACAATAACTGCAAGATCACGACTGGTAGCAGCTCGACTTCAGAAGACAGACGGTGAACAGATTTTCATGATGCCTTACAATCCAGGGTTAGTCTCCTTAGGATTTTGTTTTTATGATTTTCAATAAATGACAGCTTATAAACTAACCACGTCGGTGTTTTATTTTATTTAGTCGTTTGAAACTACTAACCACGTCGGTATTTATTTATCGTCGTGATAAATATATAATGTCGTCGTTAGCTACTTTACTTCGTCGTGTGAAATACTATAATACGTCGTTTTTGTAAATAACCGTCGTTTTTATATAAATTTTGTGCAGCCGTCATTGGATCTTGCTGATTGTAAGTGCAAAGAAGGAGACCGTCTATTTTCTGGATCCTCTGCCAGGTCATCGTGTGGTCGACGAAGAGGCGAAAAACATCGTGAACAGTGCTTTAAAAATATATAATACCCACATAGCCCGAGCAGGACGTAAAAATGTAATTTGGAAAACTCTCTCAGGCACACCAAAGCAACCCAGCAATGTCGAATGCGGGTATTATGTAATGCGCTTCATGAGGGACATCATCATGGATCCTTCCTTGGGGTTTGAGAATAAGGTAAGAAGAAATTACCTTCATACATTTCACGTCGTTTTTTGTATTATCAACGACGGTCGTGTAAAATTAACGTCGTTGAATGGATATACTACGTCGGTTATGAAAAATATCGTCGTCTGTGATTGAATTTCTTTTTATTTATAAACCCTAATAGTCATTGTTTATGCAGTATGCCAAGGGAAACCAGGAAGCTTCATACCCCCAAGAAGCCATTGATGAAGTCCGGAATGAATGGGCAGAGTTTGTTTTCCAAATTATTAAACAGGGCAATTATTGAACACTTGATATTTATGTATAATGTACCAATTTTCTCTATAATATGTAATGTAAAAATTTGTTGAGGTTTTCTTAAATTAAAAAAAAAACAAACATACAAATTGCTTAACCGACGTGTAATACTTTTCCAACGACCTAATAAAGTCAATAACCGTCGTATTTTGTTGTTGCGTGTTTTAAACAAATACGACGTAAAAAAATAGTTAGACGACGTTCTTTGAACAATTGAGTCGTTAATGGTTTACAATATCTTCAATTTCTTAAGGGTTCAGGGTATAATCGACGACGTTTATGTAACGACTGCGGTTAAGTCGTAAAATATATATTTTACGTCGTATAGTTAAATAGCCGCCATGGTTTCTCATTTTAACGACGTCATTTTAACGACTTAGTAGTCTATTACAATTTACAACGTCTACAATTTATTTAACACCGACGTGGTTTGTTGTATGGTAAGAATATTTTATTATTTTTATATCAAAATATTCAAAATAAATATAAAATAAATCAGAAAATTGAAAAGTCAACTCCTATGAAGTCATTGATATATTTTCTTCCACATAAACCTTGAAAAAATTCATTTTGAATAACAAAAATTTAAAATGACCATCCAAAACAAAATTGTTTTGATGAGTCATAAAATCACTTCTAGTTTTATGGTTTAGGGTTTAGAGTCTAGGGTTTAGAGATTAGGGTTGTTATTTATTGGGGTTTATTTTTAAAGTATAATTTTTGGGTAGTCTATGTTATATGTTAGGCTTTAAAACCATAAAACCTTTTATAAACTTAATTTTTTAAATTGTATAATTTAATTTTATGGGTTTAGGGTATTAATTTTTAACGACGGTGTTTGGGTCGTGGAATACATATTTTACGTCGTACAGTAAAACATACGACATGGTTTACGCTTTAAACGACGTCATTTTAATATGTAAGTCGGTTTATATAATTTACAACGTTTTTAATTTCTTAACACCGACGTGGTTTCTCATTTTAACGACGTCATTTAACGACTTAGTAGTCTATTACAATTTACAACGTCTACAATTTATTTAACACCGACGTGGTTTGTTGTATGGTAAGAATATTTTATTATTTTTATATCAAAATATTCAAAATAAATATAAAATAAATCAGAAAATTGAAAAGTCAACTCCTATGAAGTCATTGATATATTTTCTTCCACATAAACCTTGAAAAAATTCATTTTGAATAACAAAAATTTAAAATGACCATCCAAAACAAAATTGTTTTGATGAGTCATAAAATCACTTCTAGTTTTATGGTTTAGGGTTTAGAGTCTAGGGTTTAGAGATTAGTGTTGTTATTTATTGGGGTTTATTTTTAAAGTATAATTTTTGGGTAGTCTATGTTATATGTTAGGCTTTAAAACCATAAAACCTTTTATAAACTTAATTTTTTAAATTGTATAATTTAATTTTATGGGTTTAGTGTATTAATTTTTAACGACGGTGGTTGGGTCGTGGAATACATATTTTACGTCGTACAGTAAAACATACGACATGGTTTACGCTTTAAACGACGTTATTTTAATATGTAAGTCGGTTTATATAATTTACAACGTCTTTAATTTCTTAACACCGACGTGGTTTTTCAGTCGTCGTTATATAAAAAATTCAAAATAAATTTAAAATTAATCCGAAAAATGAACGGCCTTACGTTCTTAATCCGAAAAATGAAGTTTCCGTCGTGGAATATTAAATTTACGTCGGTACTTGTAGAACTTTCGCCTTGGTTTTTCTTTCGACGTTTTATAACGCGCGCGCTCTAAAAATTTTCGCGCGACCTAAATTTTTTTAGATTTGGCTCTTAGTCTTATACTTCGATCCCTGAAACCTAAAATTTCAGATTTCACGCGACATAACATTTCGCTCTCTCACTTCTGCTCTAATTAAAAGTTGCACTCTCCAGGCTCGTCGAATCTGTGAGCTCGTCCAACCTGTAAGTACAAACCCTATCTTCCCCTTGTAAATTCATTGAATGATATTAGGTTGTTTTGTTAAAGGGTTTTAGGTATATGCTTTGCGATCTGTTAATAATGTGCTTATAGGTATGGGTTCATGGATTTCTGTTTAATGGGTTCATGACAAGATCAAATAAAGGTGTACTTTTGCTGGAAATCAACACAAAAAGACACAGATCACCAACTTCCAAATGATTTCCAGCAAAAGGACACCTTTATTTGATCTTGTCATTTTCCGCTCTGGAGAAGGTGCAAAGTGCACCAATGCTTATAGGTATGGGTTCATGGATTTTCTGTTTAATGGGTTCATGGATTACATTATCTGTTATGTTGAATTGGGAATGGATTTAATTTTGTCGTATCTTTTAATCACCCTATGTTATGTTGAATTGGGAATGGATTTATTGTTTTCATGCTTGGTTTCATGTATATGTTGGTTTCTTGCTTGGTTTCATATATATGTTGTGTTCTTAATGGGTTTTGTGTTCTTGAAAATAAACTGAGACACGACGAATTTTAAGGCGTACGACGACGATTACACGACGGTTTTTTTAAACTACCGTCGTTGTATTACTTATACACGACGGTTTTTTCATAAACCGTCGTTTGTATTACTTATAATAGACGACGTCTGTTGAAAATCCGTCGTCTATATATGCCAAATACGTCTGTTTTTGATTAAAACCCGTCGTCTCTGTTGTTTATTACTTGCGATTAGATCATTGTATAATCTGCTATAGTGATGGTCATTGCCTGTATTTTCACTTTATTATAGATAATAGGTTATAGTGTCGGAGATGGATAAGTCATGGATGCACTCGGATAGAAGATCGAAGGCATATGAGTTTGGGGTGGAAGCATTTTTGAACTTTGCTGTAGAAAATCTTCTAACTACAACACATATCCGTTGTCCATGTGTTAAATGTGTTAATTTGAAGTTGTTTGGGGTTGGAATTATAAGGGATCACTTATACTTTAATGGAATTGACCAAAGCTATAAGAATTGGACATTTCACGGAGAACCTTGGGAAGCAACTACTAATGCTAGCAGAAATGTTGAAGAAGATGATGGCCATAGTAGGTACAGTTTTGTGTCTGAAGAAATTGATATGGATGATAATGATTTTGGTGATTTTGGTTCGGATCCGTATGAGTTTGCCAATGTGATTGGGGATGGAGATCAACCAGTGTACCCTGGTTGTAGAAAGTACACGAAGTTATCGGCATTAGTGAAGTTGTATAATTTGAAGGCAAAACATGGGATGAGTGATGTCTGTTTTACAGAATTATTGATACTTCAAGGCGATTTGCTTCCAGAAGGAAATACAATACCAACCTCCATGTATGAGGCTAAAAAGACTTTGTGTGCATTGGGGCTGAGTTATGAGAAAATGCACGCATGCCCCAATGATTGCATCTTGTATAGGAAGGAGTATGAGGATTCAACTAATTGTCCTACTTGTGGTATCTCAAGGTGGAAGGAAGGCAAAGATGCAATCTTGAAAGAGGGTGTGCCAGCGAAGGTGGTGTGGTATTTTCCCCCAATTCCAAGGTTTAAAAGGATGTTTCAATCACATGAGACAGCTAAGAGTTTGACTTGGTGGCATGTTGCTAGAAAATCAATTGACGGTCAGATGTCTCATCCGGCGGATTCCCCGTCTTGGAAACTTCTTGATGATAAATGGCCTGAGTTTGGTAATGAGCCGAGAAACTTGAGATTGGCTCTTTCATCTGATGGATTCAATCCCCACAGTTCTCTAAGTAGCAGATATAGTTGTTGGCCGGTTATCTTAGTTACATATAATCTCCCTCCATGGCTGTGCATGAAACGAAAGTTCATGATGTTAACCTTATTGATTTCCGGTCCTAAACAACCCGGAAATGATATAGACGTCTACTTGGAGCCTTTGATTGATGATTTAAAATCCTTGTGGGTTGGGATTAGAGGAGTGTATGATGCACATAATGGAGAATACTTTACACTCAGAGCTGCATTAATGTGGACAATTAATGATTTCCCCGCCTATGGAAACTTATCTGGTTGTGTTGTTAAAGGATATAAAGCTTGTCCAATATGCGGCGATGATACACCTAGTCACAGGTTGAAAAATGGCCACAAAATTTGTTACATTGGGCATAGAAAATGGTTACCAATCAATCATCCATATAGGAGGCAACGTGCAGCTTTTAATGGGAAACCTGAATATGGCATACCTCCAGAGCCATTAACCGGAGAAGAAGTGCTGCATATGGTTGAAAATGGTGACAGAGTTTGTTGGAAGAAGAAATCAATATTCTTTGATCTCGAGTATTGGAAATACCTTCTTGTGAGGCATGCCCTAGATGTTATGCACATTGAGAAGAATGTTTGCGATAGTATCATTGGTACATTGCTGGAGATCCCTGGAAAAAATAAAGATGGGATTGCTGCTCGATTAGATTTATTGAACATGGGGGTCAAAACTGATTTGCAACCCGAGTATGGAGAAAGACGTACTCGTTTGCCTCCTGGGCCTTGGAATTTGTCAAGAGCAGAGAAGAGAGAGGTTTGCAATTCTTTCTATGGTATGAAGGTCCCTGAAGGTTATTCTTCAAATATTAAAAATCTTGTATCTGTACAAGATTCAAGACTTCTTGGCCTTAAATCACATGATTGTCATACCTTAATGCAACAATTGCTCCCTGTGGCAATTCGTTCTGTTTTGGAGAAGCCTGCAAGGTATGCAATAACTCGCTCGAACTTCTTCTTCAATGCTATATGTGCAAAGACTGTTGATGTTCCAAGCTAGATA
>NC_034014.1:1227138-1310343 GCF_000346465.2 Prunus persica
CCAGTATATTTTAGGTGGATGTATCCGTTTGAAAGATATATGAAAGTGCTGAAGGGGTATGTTCAGAATCGTACTCGTCCCGAAGGTTGCATTGCTGAGCGGTATATAGCTGAAGAAGCGGTAGAGTTTGTACTCAGCATTTATCTGATGTTAGTACAGTTGGAGTGCCTTCAAGCCAAAAGATGGGAGTTTCAAAGCCATTATCAGGTTGCACAGTGAGCGTAGTTGATCAGGACCTGTTGAATCAAGCACATCTATATGTCTTGGAGAATACGGAGGAAGTCCTACCTTATATCGAGTACGTATGAGTTTTATTCTTTAAGTTTCCATTTAAAATTATTTCTTATGTTTATCTTATATATTTGGGACCGTAATGCTTGAATTTTTCGTGTCATGTAGGCAACATATGATCCACATCAAGACTGCTTATCCAAAATTTAGAAAGAGAACAAAGTGGCTGCAGGATAAGCACAATAGCACTTTCATTCAATGGCTACGCTTCAAGGTATATGTTGTTGAATAACGTATTTCTCTTTTAATTTTCTTCTTATTTATATGTTAGGATGAATTAAGATATGATTAATTTGCAGGTTCAAAGTGAACTTGAGGAAGACAATCATGGCGTATCAGAAAATTTAAGGTGGCTAGCAGCTGGTCCAAACATGTCAGTGCCATTATATAGGAGCTATCTTATTAAAGGTATTAAATTCAATATCAAGGCACAAGATGATGTGCGGACAACTCAAAATAGTGGAGTTTATTTACTTGCACATACCATGCAAGTTGCTAGTGCCAAGGATAAAAACCCAATTCTCTCAAATATGGGTTTCTATGGTGTCATTCAAGAAATTTGGGACCTTGACTACCAAAAGTTTACAATCCCAGTCTTTAGGTGTGATTGGATAGATAGTTCTGGTCTTGTAGTCGACGAACTTGGATTTACCCTTGTAGATTTGAGTAAAATTGGACATAGGAATGACCAATTTGTTTTGGCTTCTCAAGTCAAACAAATATTTTTTGTTGACGACCCGATGCATCGTGGTTGGTCGGTAATGTTATCAATGCCTAGTAGAGAATATAATGATGTTATTGGTGATGAAGTATTAGGTGATGTGATAATTGAGTGTGAGCCATTTACTAGAGGGATGCCAAATGTTGACACATTTGATGAACTGGTAGGTGAGTTAGGCGGTCAAAATATTCGAGATGGGTGTGAAGATATATGGATTGAATGATGCTTATGTAATTGGCAGTGTATGACATTAATTTTGTAATATATTGTAATGTGATTTCTTCACTTTCTACGTTCAAATAAAACACGACGTTATTGTGAATCAGTTATTCAGCATATTTACCGACGTCTTAAAGCAACGTAACAATGAAGAACCACGACGCTATTGTGAAGCAATTATTCAGGATATCACGTCGGTGAAGGATAAAGAACCGCCATGTAATTCAAAATAACACGACTCCAATCCCATAATACCGACGTCTAAAAAACGAGATATATAATCTGAACGTTAAAAAATACGACGTCATCATACATTTTCCACGTCGCAAGTTCTTTTATAAACGAAGAGGAACGAAATTAATTCCGACGGAAATTCATTATAACCGCCGTCTAATAACAATTAAACGACGTTATTTGTAATACGGCTCCCATCATAATCTACGCCGTCTATATGTTCTGTAATACGGCTCTCATTTATTTGGAACCGACGTTGTTTAGAAGTTCAACGTCGTCTATATTATTAAGTGCGTCGTGAGTAATGAATACATATAAATACAACGTCGACTATATAAATGTATACGTCGTAAATAATGACACTGACAACTATTTCCACGTCATTTTTCTTTTTTAACGACGGTGATTTTTTTGAGTTGGTCGTCTATTCTCATCCTCGACTATTTTCTAGAACTTTAGCAGACTATTCTCATGTATTTAAAGACGTCATATTTTTTCTTGTCGTGTAAATTGTATTTAACGGCGTAGTATTTTAGTTGTCGTCGTTGTATGTATAAATTTTTTAATACGACTCTCATATATTTGTAACTGACGTTGTTTAGTTTTTCAACGTCTACTATAGAAACACATACGTCGTAAATAATGACACTGACAACTATTTCCACGTCATCTTTTATCGAAAAATCGAAGTGGAAAATTAATTGTACGACGGTTGTGTTTATATGTGCGACGTAGTAGGTATCAATAACGTCGTCTTCTAATGTATTTAAAGACGTCATATTTTTTATTGTCGTGAAAATTATATTTAACGTCGGCGTATTTTTATTGTCGTCGTTGTATGTCTATCTTGCGGCCTTGTTCTCTTAATATGTGTCATATTTTCCCTTTTTAACGACGGTCGTTTTAGAGAATTGGTCGTCTATTATCATCCTCGATTGCTTTTTTTAGATCTTTTTGCAGTACAAAGACGTCGTTTTGTATTTTTTGATGACGTTGTATAGTTTAACAACGACGGTTATTTAGCGTCGTGGTTTATGAGGGAAAAGATGACGGTGGATTCCACGACCATTGAAAAACCAAATACACGACGGTGATTTACCGTCGTCTTTTTGCTTTTTTGTAGTAGTGTTTCATTGACAAACTGGGATATCATCACGAAAAATCAAAAGTTAGATGTGATAATATAGAAATTAATGAAGAATATGGTAGGACATTATTTTCATTGTGGCATTCACCACAGAAAATCATCTATCACAAAGGCTTGATAGCATCATAACATCTGTTTCTGTTCAAAGTTTGAGACCTGACTTTACAATTTTTTTTTTCTTTTTCTTCTTCTTGTTTCAGCTAATGGAACTAAATGGGAAAAGACTTGGGGGAACTGAAACTTGAACTATTCCTTCAAGCATCAGCATAACCTTCTTCTTGGTAGGTCTCACTGCAGGGTTTTCTTGGATGCACCAAATGGCCACCATCAACTTTGTTCATATCATGCATGGCCTCCATGTCATTTTCAATCAGAGCATCTAATCTGCTTTCCAAATAGAAGTGATATGCCCAGTCAATTAAAACTCCCCTCTCTCCACCGCCAACTTCCACATCCACATTTTTCTCTGGCAACAAACAATTTCTAGAAGCAAGACGCCGAAACTATACACATCAACCTTCACAGAGACTGGTGCAGACTTGAACCAATCAAATGCAACATACCCTTTTGTTCCTCTGATTGCTGTTTAGAAGCTTGGGTTTGATTGAGCAGCTTTGCCAATCCAAAGTCGGATATTTGAGCGTTGTAATATTCATCAAGAAGTATATTCTGAGGCTTTATATCACAATGGATGATCTGTGTGCTGCATTCTTCATGCAAGTAAACGAGCCCTCCAGCAATCCCCAATGCAATGTGGCTTCTTTGTTGCCAACTGGGCTTGACATCATCCCCAAAAAGGAAGCTGGCCAAAGTGCCATTGTTCAAGTACTCATATACCAGCAACCTGTGCAGTCCCTCATCACAATATCCTAGAAGTCTGACAAGATTCCTGTGATGTGTTTGGCCTATGACCTTAACTTCAGCTTTGAATTCTTTTTCCTTGTCGTTAAATACTCTGTCCAACACCTTGACAGCAAGTACTGGTCCTCCTGCATGATTAGTTTTCCCCTTGTAAACAATGCCACATGATCGCCTTCTCAGCTCTTCATTGAACCCTTGTGTTGCTTCTATGAGCTCTTTGTAGGTAAAGTAGCGCAAATTGCTTCCTGCTGAAGCTTTGTCCTGTGAGTTCCCGTGAGCTTCTTCTGGTAGTAGAAGAAGAAACCCAAGCAAATTGCACCAACCAATATGAAATTGACAAACACAGAACTACCCAAGAGTGCTGATCCCACAATGATCAAAGTGTTCTGATTCTTTGCCTTTGGAGGTAATGGAGGAGTTGGGCTTTGGAGGGTACCACTACTCCTTGATTTAAGGAAAGTCTTACCGTTAACTCCACTATCCTGTCTTCCATTTGAAAGTGGTAGTTTTTTCTTCCAACATCTGTTGTCTCTAGAAACAGCTGCAGCACATAGACAATCTTCAAAGCAAGATGTTTTGCACGCTTCAACATTATAAGATGTAAACAACTCATAATCTGATCTTGGACAATCAGTATTTGTAAGCTCATCCATGTAGTACAAATCTCTTTCAGAACCCTGCCCTCCACCATCTTCACATACTTGCTGCAGGAAAGCTGCCTTGCAACCGCTGTACTCATCAGTTGGATTCAATAAAGAATACCCCACTGGGCATCTGCTGTTGGTTTATAAGTGTGATTGCCGAAATGTAATTAGAACAAAAGAAGTTTCTATTCTTAGTTTAAAAGGCAGCTTTGGATCACAGTCCAAGTATGCAGCAGAAAAAATGTAATAGTCTTGTGCCACTTGTCTTTATCTCATAGGGTAGTTAAATGAGTGGCTAGGATTGAATGATGTAATAAGGAATATTCCATTCCTAACGGTTTTGTCAGAGCACAATATATGCATGTCATATTGGAGCTGAGCTAATACAATCTTAGCTAGCTTCTTCTCCAATCTCTCTCTCTCTCTGAAATTCTCTCCTCTTTCATCTAGCCTATCTCTCTGCATTTCTATAAGCCTTATTACACTGATGATTGAATAAATATACAAGATAATGGTCTGTATATGTTAACATGGCCTCAGAGCCAGGTTTGATCAAATAACACTAGGCGTTTAGAACTGTGAGGAATCGAAGTTTGCAGCTGAGTTTGAGTTTTGGAGATCTAAGTCTAACATGGCTGGGTCAAGTGGTGGTGAATTGAGAGCACCAGTTTTCAATGGTGAGAACTACGATTTCTGGAGTATACGGATGAAAACCATCTTCAAATCTCATGGACTGTGGGATTTGGTGATAGAGGGATTCGATAGTACAGATCTGAAGAAGTCAGATGAATCTGATGCTAAGAAAAAGGAAAAAGAAGAATCAAGTGGTATTGGAAAAGACTCGTTTGCTATGATACTCATGAAGGATGCTAAGGCTCTGGGATTGATTCAAGGAGTAGTTTCATATGAGATATTCCCACGAATCTCTTATGAGGAGACATCAAAAGGTGCCTGGAATATCCTGCAGCAAGAATATCATGGAGGTAAGCAGATAAGAAGTGTTAAATTGCAAAGTCTTAGAAGAGAATTTGAATATACAAGGATGAAGGATGATGAATCATTAACTGCTTACATTACTAAACTGTTTGATTTGATAAATCAAATGCGAAGTTATGGGGAGGAATTGCCTAGGGAAAGGGTTGTTCAAAAATTGCTCATTAGTCTGCCATCTGCCTATGATTCTATCTGCTCAGTTATTGAGCATTCGAGAGATCTGAATGTAATTGAAGTACAGGAGGTAGTAGCCTCGTTGAAGAGTTTTGAATTAAGGCTGGACAGACATTCTGAAAACAAAACTGAGAAGGCATTTGCTAGTCTCAGTGTGGATGCCAAATCAGTTAAAGCTGGTGATCAAAATTCTAAACAAAATAAGAGTGGAAAACAAAAGGCAAGAAGTGGGATAACAAAACAAATGATGGTGCTAAAAATCCTTGCAAGCACTGTGGCAAATTATACTTTGGAGAGTGTCGATTCAAGGGCAAACCAAAGTGTTTCAACTGTGACAAATTTGGGCACATAGCCAAAGATTGTTACAGTAAGAAACCAACACAGCAAGTCAATTATGCTAACCAAGTAGATGCTACTCCAACTATGTTTTATGCTAGCAATAAAACTGATGCTAGTATAAAAGGAGGTGATGAGGTATGATACTTGGACAGTGGATGTAGCAATCATATGACAGGAAGGGAGGATCTACTAGTTGACATGACAGAAATGTGACTGCAAAAGTTGAAATGGGAATTGGACAGCTTGTTGAAGTCACTGGTAAGGGCAGTCTTGTGGTTGAAACCAAAATGGGCAAGAAATACATCAAAGAAGTTATGCTTGTACCTGGTTTGAAAGAAAACTTACTCAGTGTGGGCCAGATGATAGAGCATGGTTATTACTTTGTGTTTGGAGATTTACAATGACAGTTTTTATTCCAATTTGATTGCAAGGATACAAATGAGAGGAAATCGAAGTTTTCCAATGAAATTGCAGGCTGAAATACATCTTGCACACAAGGCAAGTGTCTGTCACTCTACTGCAATATGGCATAGAAGACTGGGGCATCTAAATCTGAGTAGTCTGAAATTACTACAAGAGCAAGAAATGGTTGTGGGATTGCCAGAAATTACAGCTGTTACAGAAGTATGTGAGGGTTGTATTCTAGGCAAACAGTGCAGAGAGTTATCTGTGGTCCAATGCAAACAACTACAAAAGCTGGAAATTGATACTTTCTCACTTTCATAGATGATAACACAAGAATGTGTTGGGTTTATTTCTTAAGACAAAAGTGTGAGACACTGAGTGTATTCAAGAGATTCAAAGCTACTGTGGAACTGCAGAGTGGCTATAAATTAAAGAAGCTTAGAAGTGATTGAGGAGGAGAATACACCTCAGTGGAATTTGATAGGTTCTGTGCAGATATAGGCATAGAAAGGCAGCTAACAACTCCATATACACCACAGCAAAATGGTGTAGCAGAGAGAAAGAACAGAACTATTGTGGAAATGGCAAAGTGTTTGTTACTAGAGAAGAAGATCCCTCTTGATTTTTGGGCTGAAGCAGTTAATACATCAGTGTATATTTTGAATAGGTGTCCAACCAAAGTTTTGAATAAGAGAACACCATTTGAAGCTTATAGTGGAAGAAAGCCTGGAGTTAAGCATCTAAAAGTGTTTGGTTCATTGTGCTATGCTCATATTTCAAGTCAACAAAGGTAGAAGCTAGATTTGACAAGCAAGGTGTGTATTTTCTTAGGCTATGGAAGCTGTGAAAAGGGGTATAGACTTTATAGTCTTGAAACTGGAAAGATAATTGTGTCTAGAGATGTTGTGTTCAATGAAGATGCATGTTGGGATTGGAATACACAGAAAGAAAGAAGTGTGAAGATTCCAATTGCTGAAATACCTGCAAGTAAGCAAGGACAAGAAGAAAACAGCAGTAATCCTGAAGTACAAGGTGAAGAAGGTGAAATATTTGGTATTAGTACTGAATCTAGTGATCAAGAAAGAATGCCAAGCTCCCAGGATTTTGATCACACACCTCGCAAGTACAAGAGCATTGCAGAAATCTATGAGAAATGCAATATGTGCATCATAGAACCAGAGAGTTTTGAAGAAGCAGCAAAGGATGATTCCTGGAAGAAAGCTATGGAAGATGAAATTCTGATGATAAACAAAAATAACACTTGGGAACTTGTGAATAGACCATCTGACAAACCAATTATTGGTGTTAAATGGGTCTATAAGACAAAACTGAACTTGGATGGATCTGTGCAGAAGAACAAGGCACGACTGGTGGCAAAGGGTTATTCTCAGAAGCCTGGAATAGACTTCAATGAGACCTTTGCACTAGTGGCAAGACTTGATACTGTGAGAACCTTGGTGGATTTGGCTGCACAAAGAAATTGGAGGCTATTTCAGTTGGATGTAAAGTCGGCATTTCTTAATGGAGTGCTAAAAGAATAAGTGTATGTGGATCAACCATCTGGTTTTGTGATACAAGGAAGTGAAGATAAGGTGTATAGGCTTAAAAAGGCCTTATATGGCTTGAAACAAGCTCCAAGAGCTTGGTATAAAGAGATAAATTCCTACTTTACTAAAACTGGTTTTTATAGGAGTCCAAGTGAAGCTACATTGTACACTAAGATGTCTACAAGTGGTATTCTCATTGTGTCACTATATGTAGATGATATTATCTACACAGGGAGCTCAAAAGAAATGATGGCTAAATTCAAGAATGAGATGATGAGGCAATATGGGATGACTGACCTAGGATTGCTTCATCACTTCCTTGGCCTTGGAGTTCTACAAACTGATACCTGCATCTTCTTACACCAGAAGAAGTATGCAAAGACTTTGCTTGACAAGTTTGGACTCAAGGATTGCAAGCCTGTTGCAACACCACTGGCTGTGAATGAAAAATTGTCAAAGATGGATGGAAGTGATCTTGCAGATGAAACTTTGTATAGGCAAATGGTGGGGAGTTTGCTCTACTTGACTGCAACCAGACCAGATATCATGTTTGCAGCAAGCCTCTTGGCTAGATTCATGCATAATCCAACCAAGAAGCACATGGGAACGCAAAGAGGGTGCTGAGATACATTCAAGGCACTATGAATTATGGAATTGCGTATGAAAAGGGAAAAGGGGCAGTGTTAATAGGTTACTGTGGTAGTGAGGATGACATGAGAAGCACATCTGGCTATGCATTTAATTTGGGATCAAGTGTGTTTTCTTGGGCTTCAATCAAGCAAAGCAGTGTTGCTCTTTCAACTGCAGAGGCTGAGTATATGAGTGCAGCAGAAGCTACTGCACAATCTATTTGGCTGAGGTTTGTATTATCAGACTTTGGGGAGCAGCAAGTAGAACCAACTAAATTGCTATGTGATAATACTTCAGCTATTGCTATATCGAAGAATCCAGTTCATCATCATAAAACCAGACATATCAATCGAAGGTTTCATTTCATTCGAGATGCACTTCAAGATGGTGAGATTGATCTACTATATTGCAAAACTGAAGAGCAACTTGCTGACATTTTCACCAAGCCTTTGGCAAGAGATCGATTTGTATATCTGAGGAAAGCTCTAGGAGTCATTTCAGCACAACACTTAGAAGGTAGTGTTGGTTTATAAGTGTGATTTCTGAAATGTAATTAGAACAAAAGAAGTTTCTATTCTTAGTTTAAAAGGCAGCTTTGGATCACAGTCCAAGTATGCAGCAGAAAAAATGTAATAGTCTTGTGCCACTTGTCTTTATCTCATAGGGTAGTTAAATGAGTGGCTAGGATTGAATGATGTAATAAGGAATATTCCATTCCTAACGGTTTTGTCAGAGCACAATATATGCATGTCATATTGGAGTTGAGCTAATACAATCTTAGCTAGCTTTCTTCTCCAATCTCTCTCTCTCTGAAATTCTCTCCTCTTTCATCTAGCCTATCTCTCTGCATTTCTATAAGCCTTATTACACTGATGATTGAATAAATATACAAGATAATGGTCTGTATATGTTAACATCTGCAACTTGGCCTTCTATCTTCTTTAAGTGTACAAACACTATTATAACCGCATGGCCCTGTTCCGAGTTCTCCAGCTATTTTCACACAAATATTATCTGGTTCAGTGTGGATGACACTCCAGCTTTCACTGGTTGTAGAATTCTTCGGTTGGTAACTTATGATGAAAACCCCATCAAAATGGAGAGTTGCTCTGACATAATACCTCGTATGTGAGAGTGCTTGTCCCGGTGTTGTAATAAAAAATCTCTCTCCACTTCTTCGCAATATGTACAAGTAGCCTGACTGATCAAAGATGACCTTGTAACAGGAATTTGTATCATTTGCTTCGTCACGACTGCTGCTGATATAATACGCGTCATAAGCATATTTACCTGGAACATTTATGGGGTTGAGCACAGCATCACCATTACCAAGCATCTAAAACTGGTATCTTCCCCTTGAGAAGTTAGTTTCTGTTTGTCTAGAATAAAGCAAGCCACCTATCTCCATTGTCTGAGTAGGTAATGATAGGATTTTTAGTACTTGTGCAAACAGTGTTAAAAATCACATAAAATACTTGCAAGAATACAAGGCTATTGTAGTATAGATGCTCATGCAAGGTCGTTTTCCTCAAGGACTAATTAGCAATTTATGTAAAAACAAATTCCAATTACTACTTAAAATAAAAAGTCAAGAAAGATGATTATAAATTTGGTGGATTCTAAAAAACAAATATTAAACAAAACCAAATACGATTGAGAGAAAGAGTTTTGAATATCAATTTATAAAAACACTAGGGTTTCACCATCACCTAGCAATCCTATGAACTTTTACCAATTACTTATGATTTGCACATGCCACTTTGAAGGTTAGGTTTTCCTAATGTATATTCTACTTGGAACCTCCAACACAGAACGTATATCCAACATGCAACCCGTCCGGACGTTCGGATCAAATCTGAACATGAAAGACTCATTAAGTTTTGTGAAAACCCTTTGAAAAACCATGCAACCTTTAAGACGTGGTGTTCATCTTAAGTGAAATTACAATTATTAATCACAAGAAGCTAGCATCAATTTCAGGGAACCTTCCGACCAAAATTGCATCCAATTACTTTTCTAAAGATCCTAATGGTGATCAGGCATTAAGACAATTAGATAGTTTAAAACAGTGATTAACAATTCAAGTAGGCATGCACTCATCATAAGCAATTAAATAAAAATCACATATTCATGCTAAGGTTCAAGGCTTCACCCTAGCAAAAGAAATTTAGTTACGCATACTCATAATTGAAATCCAAGAAAATATCATTAAGAAGAAAAGAACGAAAACACCTGAAAGTTGTGAAAACCCAAAACCCTAGCAATTGCTCTCCACAATGCAAAGTTCAAAAGTGAAAAAAGAAGTCCTTGATTCCTTGTGAGAAAGAGCTTAAATACCCCTTAAAACCTAGCTGCCAATGTACAGCTTTTCTATCCCCACAAGGAAACTAATTAAAGTAAAATAATACTAGGAAATAAAGTCCAAATTGGAATAGGAGAATTTGCCTAAAATCTGCCCAGCCACGTTTTGGCCACAAATCTCCTCCAAATCTGGCCCAAGATAGCTTGTTTTAAAGATAAAAATGTTCTGAACACTTCTCTAGAAGGCCACGAACCCATCCGAGGTCATCTTGGGCTCCAAAAACGCAATAAAAGCCCAACACATCACTATTCCAGCACCGCGCACTGCTCCTTCATTTTGTTGCCAGAAAATAACCGCTTGGAAGAAAAATCTGAAATTTTGATACGATCAAGCTAAGTGACTCAAGAACGTCCTCCAACTGGAATTACTCCAAAATTCCTCAATTTGATTATGTTTTGCTCCAGAGAGAGTCGAAAGTCCTATATTGGAAATATAATTCAAAGTATCAAAATTCTTCCAAAATATTAACCAAAATATACTAAGAATGAGGTTAAATATATAATATAAAATATGTCCATCAGGTAACAAGGTATCAGTTGGATGATTGAAGGTCTCCCAAATGACTCTAAAACTTGTATCAACAATCATAAAGTTTCCCATGTCGTTCATTACACCGTAGGCTATTGCAGCAGCTGGAAATTCTGTCAATAGTTGTTGATCTCCTTGTGGGGGTCTCAGCAGAAGGCCTTGGTCGGTTAGCTCTACTTCTGATTTTCTCAGAGAAGGGTTGCCTTCATTTGCATACCAAACTATGGTTTTCTGAGGTATCTTGTGACACCATATGGCAAGCAAGAAGTGATCATTGTCAAGTTTTTGAAACCCCAATGCAAAATCATTGGAAGGTGAAAGCCACCAAGCAGACTCTTCACCTGCAGTGAGAGTACTACCCACACTAATGTTACCATTAGTTTGAGCAATGACAGAGAAGGGCAGGAGCAGGAAGAGAAGGAAGAGAAGGAAGAGCAGATGAGGGAGAACAAAAGCCATTGCTTTCATTTGTACTTTGGATCTGTCCACTCACAAATACAAATTTATAGAAGAAACAAAATTATTACAATTGGAGATTTTAGAAAAGTAAGGTCCAAGAAGACTAAGTAAAAGCTTATGCAACATAAGAGCATTTCCACCAGTTAGCTCCTTGCCTTGGCAAGGGTAGTCCTAGGGCAGCTACTATTCACGTGAATAGTGGCTGCCCTATCCCCCCTCAGCAAAGTGTGTTTCCAGCAGTTTAGGCTTGCCATGGCAAATACTATTCATTTTTTTGTTTTTTTTCACAACTTTGTTTACTTAAACAATTAATTTGGATAATATTTTCGGATAAGATTTTTGGGTTCCTACGTGTCAATACTATTCATATCGGATAAGATTTTTGGTTTCAAATTTCAGATAAATTTCAAATTTCAGATATATTTCAAAATTCAAATTTCAGATAAATTCAAAATATCAAATTTCAGATACATTTCAAATTTCAAATTTCAGATAAGATTTTCATCCTCTAAGATTGCGCAACGTGTCATATCTATCGGTCTAAATTTTTCTATAAAACCAGAGGTTCAGCTCATACCTCCCACACCAGTTCTTCTCTACATTTCCATTTCTCATATTTTAGATTTCATTCTCCATTCTCAATGGTAGACATGCAAGAGGTTTTGGAGAGGCAAGAGCTAGAAACTAGAGAAATGGAGTGGCGTCTCGTTCAACACTACCGTCAGACCCGTTGGAATAATTTGGAATCTCTTACAATTCTTCACCACCTCCCAACAATGGGTATGGTTGAAACTTTTTTTGCCTTGCCCAGTAGCACCAAACCACATTTGTGCTTGCATAATCTATAAAAAAAATTAAGTGGAAATGCAAGAAACTTTAAAAAATATTGGCAATGCAACATGTAAAAAAAAACTAATGCAAATGCAATAAATTTTAAAAAAATGCAACATGTATAAAAAAAATACAATAAATATTAACAAAATATATAAATTGCAAGAAACATTTAAATAAAAATTAATATGACATAGAAATTAATAGAACGAAAATGACAAATAATTTACCTCACTGCTAAGGTTTTCCCCGCTTCTATGGTTGTCCATCACTTTTGCCAAGGCATTTCTCCATTTTGCCAACTCTTTATTAAGAATTTTCCACCTACTAGATAATGCTATTTCTGTACGTGTCGAACCAATTGCCCTTTCACAAAATGCCTGATGAATTTTTTTTCCACATATGAGAAAATTTAATCTCATTGCTCGTTACGGGACAATGACTAACTTGGACCCAAGCCTCACACACGCTAACATCTTCCATCATGCTCCATGCCCCTCCATTTTCACTAGAAGAACCCATAATATGATAGAGAAAAATACAACTTGAAAGTGAAAAAAATATTGAGTAGAAAGTGAATAATAGTAGAAGGAGAAAAAAATGTAAGAGGATTTGGTGTTAAAAGTGAAGAGTATTGGTTGGTATTTATACAAAAAAAAAAAATTGCAGTAATTTTTGTGTATTTTTAAAAATATTTTTCAATATTTTTTATTTTTTTATTGCAGAAAAATTGGTTGCCGTTGGATTGAAGGAAAAAATCGAATCGGAGAGCCGCCAGGGCGACACGTGTAAGGTAGTCGTTGGCGGCTATTGTAGCGTGTTGTTTCAAATTTTTTTTAATGTTGGCAAGTGCAATGCACGCGCCAACGATAAAAAAAAAAAAAAATGAAAGCTGAAGGGCTGACGCCAGCCTAGCGTCATCCATGACGTCACCGCCCTCGGGCTCTTTCTCGGGCTAAACTCCACCTCGGGCCAGCCCAGTCTCATGGCCCAGACCTCTTGCCCGGGCTGCCTTTTGTTGCTGAAAACCCATTTTTCTGCCAAACCCCTCTCTCCCTCCCCCCGCCAGCCCGAGTCCAGCCTTAGCTGCTGGACTTGCTCTTTAGAAAGCATGGTCATTGTTTTCATAAAGAAAGCAGTGAGGACAAAAAAGACATGACCATTGTTGTCATAGGAAAAAAAAAAGCAATGAAATGAAATTATGAGAGAAATATAGCTGCAATTTCATTTGATAAGACTGCAAGTGTCCAATTTCAATTTGAAATTTTCTTATTGGGACCACTACGAAGAAAAAGACTGCATGAATTAACTGGTTGAATTTTGCAGTGGGAATGGGTCAAGAAAGAGACCTATATATTGACCCAAAAAATCAGAGAGAAATAGAAGAGGTAATGTGGACTAATCTTAAACTATACTGATTAATCTGCAGGTATCTTTCTTGTTCTTTTTCACATCCCCAAATAACATAGGATTTTTCAGGTATAGATATCATTAAGAGAATTTTTTTATACAAGCGATATTTGACTTTAATCTAATCTAAACTACAGGAAAGGTGATTTGAACTCATGTGCAGAGTGGGGAGTACATCCGCTTTAGCCAACTTGGCTAGGCCCATGTCTGCATCATTAAGAGACTTTTGAATGCATCTGCTTGCAGAGCCACAGGTTCTAACCAAAAATATGTGGGAGTTGTGTGCACAACACACAGACTCCATAAACTTAAACGACAAAGTTATCATCTTCATACCAAACTGAGATTTAATTTTGGAAACTAAAAAGAAGGATCTTATAAACAATAATTACAAGCGGAAACGACATCAGAAGGCTGATTTAATACCTTAGGAGTCCTTGACTTGATGTTAATGGAATTTGTGAACAAGTACTTACCAATAGAAAGGACCACAATCCACAACCAATAATGGCCTTGGTTTTTCAGAAACCAGTAAAAATAAATAGGCCACAAACTTCATACTTAGATTAAGCAAACACATAGTTGCACTACGTTTTCTTAACAGAATTTGTCCTTCACAACAAGAACATTACTTACACAAAAATTTACATACACAAAGCCTTCTTTCTTATCAGTATGGCCAAATTAAAGCGATGCAAAACTACAAATAAGTCCACTAAAAACGATTGATAAACAGAAAATAAGCAACTTAGTACCGAAAATGATTTAAACCTGCGATACAAATGCGGATGGGCATGGTGGAACTTTTACTTCCACCACTCCTTCAAGCATCTGAACAACCTTCTTCATATTCGGTCTAACAGAAGGGTCTTCTTGAATACACCAAATAGCAACCATCACAAACTTTTCCAGTGTCGTTTTATCACCCAAGGCCTGAACTTCATAATCTACAACAGCATCTAATTCTCCTTCAAGGTAGCAATCGTAGACCCAGTCCGTTAATATTACTTTCTCTTCGCAGTTATTTTCCACATCAACGCTTCTCCTACAACAAATGATCTCAAGCAGCACAACACCAAAGCTGTACACATCAACTTTGGTAGTGATTGGCATGTTCCTAAACCACTCAGGTGCAACATACCCTTTTGTTCCTCTAATGGCAGTATGAGTCTTGCTCTGATTCATCATCAAAAGCTTTGCCAATCCAAAGTCAGAGATTCGAGCAGTGTAATAATCGTCAAGCAGTATGTTCTGAGGCTTTATATCACAATGGATAATTTGAGTACCGCAGTCTTCATGCGAGTACAGAAGTCCTCTGGAAACTCCATAAGCAATTTCAATTCGTTGTCTCCAACTCGGTTTGATATCAGTAAAAAGGAAGCTTGCTAATGTGCCCTTGCTTAAGAACTCGTATACTAGCAATCGATGTTGCCCTTCGTCACAATACCCAACCAGGCAAACTAGATTCTTGTGATGTGTCTTACCAATTACTCGCAGTTCTGTCTTGAATTCCTTCTCACCATCTTGTATCACACCGTTTAGCTTCTTCACTGCCACTTGGACACCAGAACCAATTTGTATTGTCCCTTTGTAAACAACTCCGAAGGTACCTCTTCCTAATTCTTCTGTGAATCCATTTGTAGCTTCTTGAAGCTCTTGGTAACTAAAAGAATGCAAATTTGAGTCCAAAATATTTTCGACAGACCTTACATGTTTCTTCCGGAAAACAAAGAAAAATCCCCGACAAGCAGCAGCACTAAACATAAAACTAACAAAGATAGAGGCAGCCAGAATTATAGACTCCACGCATATCACAGTGTTACTGCTCTTCTTCTTCGTCTTCTTGTCATCTGGATTTGGCATTGGAGGAAATTGTAGAGTTGAATTGTCCTTTCTGACTTTGATGAAGGCTTGTGAATTAAGATTTACATCCACTCTCCCATTTGAGAGAGGTAACTTCTTTTTCCAACAGGTTTCAGACCGGAAAATAGCAACAGCACACAAACAATCTTGAAAGCAAGATTCATTGCACCTCTCTGCAGTAAAAGGATATACCTTTACATAATCTGAGGTTGGCCAATCTGTATTTGTTAGCACCTCAACATCATATAAATATTTTGTGCCACTAAGCTCATCTTCTTCACAGCCTTGTATGAAATCCGGTTTGCATCCCCGGTATGGATCATTTGGATCAAGTAAAGAGAACCCTTTTGGGCATCCACAGGTTGGCCTCTTATCTTTGAGAGTGCAGATACTGTTGTACCCACAAACACCAACACCTGAATCTTCTCTATTTCTTTGGCAAATATCATCTGGCTCTGACCACCGAAGAGTCCAGCTCACATTTCCAGTGAAATTCTTGGGGTGATAATATTGAGCAAAAATCCCATCAAAGTTGAGAGTTGCTCTAATATAGTTGTCCCTTGCTGAGACTACCTCTTCCCCTGCAAGATTGTACTTTCCACCATTCTCTCTCAGAACATACAAGTAGCCTGAGACATTGAAAACCAATTCTTTACCTTCACTACCTGCCACAGTCCCTGAGGTAGTGTCGGTTGAATAGTAAGGTTCATTGGCAAATTCTGTTGGCAAGTTTATGGTGCTGATTACAAGGTTCCCATCTCCTTGCAGAAGCAGCTGGAACCGTCCTTTCAAATAGTTAGTCTCCGATTGTCGAGACGAAAGCGTCCCACTTCTTTCAATTTTCTGTCCAGGCAACAAGGTATCTGTAGGATTGTTGAAGGTCTCCCATAAGCTTTCTGAATTTCTATCTTGAAGAACAAAGTTGCCTGTATCATTCATGACCCCATTAGCAACAACACCAACACTGATTTCAGATTTCCATAGCTCTTCACCTTGAGGACTTTTAAGCACTAGACCGCTGTTGGCAGTCAAGTTCACAGTTGACCCCTTGGGTGCAACTGCAGCCTCATTATCCCGATCTGCATACCAAACTATGGTTCTGTCTGGTATTTTGGCATACCATATTGAGAGCAGGAAAAGACCATTGCTTCCAAGTGGAAAAAATCCAAAGGCAAAATCACCAGATGGAGAAAGCCATGGTGAGGAGTTAGCTGCAGTTGCAGTTAGGGAATCCCCCACTGCTATGCTGCCGTTAGTTTGAGCAAACACAGAAACTGGTAGCAGAAACAGACAGGAAAACAGAAGCAGCCGTACAGTAAAAGCCATTGCTAATTTTCTAGCACCAATGTGGTTAGGCATACTACAATATCGTAGCCTAGCTATTTTATAATGAAGAATGGGACCATGGCCCTTGCTTCCTTGAAATTTCTTGCTATAAATGCGCGTGCCACATCTTAATGAAGCATGAGACGTGCTCATTTCTAGTTTGTGTATACTAATCTATATTAACCATACACTACGACACGAACTTAAAGACCCTCGCTACCGGTCACACACAAAAATTTCTCAAATGACACATTTTCTCCTTCTAACAGCTTAGTTTGAAAGGCAAATATGTCATTCAATAGCAAGAATTTCTCACAAAATATTCTCTTGTTATTTTATTCTCAAAATTTGTGTTCATGAACCGTTTTATAATTCTACTAATTATGTTCGTATGTGTACTTGGTATGATGTTACGTTGACCTTTCTGTTATATATATATACACACACACACACAAAAAAAAAGCTTCAGTGGAGAATTCCTCAAATAATATTTGAGGGGCACATTTGTAGGACACACCACATATTGTATTTCAATAATCCAAAACTGTCTAGTTTTTAGATATTCTCTTTCAAATATCATCTCCAAAAAATATTTTTTTTTTTCTGCTAAAATTTTGCTTCTTGTCTTTGTTGTTGTACCTTTATGAATATTTCTCTGTTGTGGTGGTAGAAAACATTTAGGCCATGTTTGGTATGCTTCACTATGCCTCACTGGACTGGATTGGATTAAACAATACTTGAAACCCATGTTTGGTAAGGGAGGGGATTATCTTAAATGAGATTATATAGTCCAATAGTTAAAAAAAGCCCGGACTCACACAGCTAATATAGTGAGCCCAAAATTGGGTTCGCAAAATAGGACGCTCGCTATTTTGAACACGCGAGTCCGACTTCCTTATCGCTTGAATCAAAACCCCACCACAGATCCAATCAATGAAACCCAACGCTCATCGCTCTACCCTGGATTTCTTCTCAGAACGATCTCTCTTTGCACCCCAGCAACTAGCAGAACCCAAAACCATCTCTTTTCGCCATCTGAGTCCAATTCGTAGTAGTTCCAAAGAAAAAAAGAAAAGCAAAAAATAATGAAACCAGAAACAGAGAGAAGAAAGAAGGAAAAAGGAAGAAAAGAAAAGAAGAAAAAAATATGGGTCTGTGTAATTATGATACTGCTCCTATTTGGGTAGCTTCCTTACTTACTGATGATGTTTTGGGGATGTCTAGAATCCGCTTGATTTGTGTTGAGTCGGCTTAGATCGTTTTCATTCGAACGCACCATCCATTGAGCGCAGACAATGAAGACGGCAATGCTGGAAAAAATGGAGCCATCTTGCTGTTGTTGCCAAATTGCTCATCTTGGATTACAGGTTTTGATGCGCTGCTTGGTGGAGACCACAAAAAAATGAGGACGGGCTGGGAAGAGAACAGGAGAACAAGAAGAAAGGAAAGGGAAAAAAAAAAAAAGGACGGGCTGGGAAGGAAAGGTAGAAGAAAAGGAGAAAAAAGGAAAAAATGAAGAAAGGATAAGATAGTTTGGCTTTTAAAAAATATTAAAATTTATTTGTTTTATTATTATTTATTTTAAGGTCATCCTTAATTAAAAGTAAATATTAGAATTTTATTTATTTATAATTAAAATTAATTATTAAAATAATTATTTTTTACTCCGACACAACTCCAAACATAGGTCTTCACTATTTTCACAATCCAGCTTCTTAGTCCGACGCAGCACCAAACATAGGTCAGTACTTAATCCAGCTTAGTCCAGTCCGAGCTAATCCAAAACAGTTCCAGGATTTAGTCCAGTCCATGACAGTCCGCCGTACCAAACGACCCCTTACCTCTACTTCTCATCTTTGTTGTAAATTTTCCTTCTTTCCTCCCTTCTAGCTAAAAATATGGAAAGTTGTATAGATAGAAAGAAAAAAAAAAAAAGACGGATACAGCTGGAAAGGAGTCATAAAAGGGGTGCTGTCAAATCTGAGCTTAGAGTTTGTGAGGGTAGGGGGGAAGTAGGACAGAATTGGAAAAAGATGGAAGAAAGACCCCATCAAGTGAAGACTACAAAGTCTTCAAGTGGATGAGATTTTGAATGTGAGATATTTAGGCTCATTTGGTAATGTTTTAAGGGGTTGTTTTTATTTTTAGATAACAAAAATGAGGCAAAAACACGTTCGGTAGCCAAAAAACAGAAAACACGGAAAATGATGTGTACTTGTAGAAAACAGAAAAAAATTGTTTTCATTCTCATGGGAAACGTTGTCATAAAATAAATAAAAGTAAAAAATATCTTCTGCGTCCGTGTCTCTATATTCTTAGTCATATGTTCTTTGCCCCAGCTTACCTCTAACTAAAGTTTCTAGTCTCTGATCTATTATGGTCATGCCCATAAAGTAATCCAAGTTGGGCACGACAAAGAACACGACCCACGGACACGAATTTTCCACCATGGTTCCAAGGGCAGAACAGAGAATACGACCTGCTAACACGAATTTGCCACCCTAGCTCCAAGGACATAAACAAAGAACAAGACCCGCTAACACGAATTTACCACCCTAGCTCCAAGGACACAAACAAAGAACATGATCCACTGCCGCTGACACGAATTTTCCACCATGGTTCCAAGGGCACGACAAAGAACACGACCCGCTAACACGAATTTGCCACCCTAGCTCCAAGGACACGACAAAGAACATGACCCACTGACACGAATTTTCCACCCTTCCAAGCCAAAATATGTAATAAATATGAGCTTGTTAACCATTTAAGTGTAGCAGTCAAAATTCAATAGTAATAAATATGAGCGTTGCTACGTAACTCTAATTTGATTATTTGAAGTTGAAGCCAATTGCCAATGAAATCTACGACGCAATGTTTCTTAACAAAAATTTATCATTTCCATTACATAAATAGAGCATTCTTTCTTAACCCTCAACCCTATCACCTTTGGTACTTTATATTTTTTTTCTTCTAACATTATTGGTCCTTTGTATTTTTTAAAAATAGTTTAACATTTAAAATCTTTTAGAAAAAATTTAATTGAAAAAGATAATTTTTTCAAAAAATAATTTTTTTTTAAATTCAAATCCACTTGGCATGTTATAATTGGACATATAGGCTCTATATACATGTTATGTCAAATTCGTTATGTTATGTTACAATTTCTATTAAATTGATGAAAATTTCAACAGAACCTAACAGATTTGACGTGACATGTATGTAGAGCCTACATGTCCAATAATAACATGCCAAGTGGATTTGAATTATAAAAAAAATATTTTTGGAATGTCTCTCTTTTTAAAAAAAATTTAAAAAAAAATTTAAAATGTTAAACTATTTTTTAAAGGGTTTAGAGTTTTTCAACAAAACATAATGGATTTGACGCGACATGTATATGGAGCCTACATATCCATTAATAACATGCCAAGTGGATTTGAATAAAAAATGTATGTTTTGAAAATTTTCTCTTGTTTAAAAAAAATTTAAAAAAGATTTTAAATGTTAAACTATTTAAATGCTGCTATTTTCACCCCCTTGTCCTATTTTCCCATCCACCTTATTTTCTCACCCACTATATGAATTTGGAAAAACACAATCCTATCTTCCACCAACCATTATCCTTATGCTAGAGAGACCATCTTTTTTGTACCACAATTATATACCATCAGACGTGGCATGCCAAATCATTTAATATAGTTATATATATTTTAAATTTTTATTCTCCCCTAATTAAAGCACAAAAGTCATTAAATATAGCTAAATCTATTTTATTATCCCCTAATGACAGCACAATTACCGATACCGATAGGAGTCTTTCTATCTTCACTCTGTCTTCTTCCTTCTCCCTACACTGTTTTCTCCACAACAATTTTATGATTGCCGGATTTTTCATGGGTGTTAAACACAGAATCAACCCCTTTCCTCATGTTGGCTGCCATTTTTGGTTCTTTGTCTCTTATGGCCTGCAACTAGTGGTCAATTTCGCAGTAAAAAAAAAAAAAAAAAACTAGTTGCTAAAATGTGGTGGAAAAAGCAATTAATCTGATAAAAACTTGGGAGATTCACTATAATACCCAATATATGAGCCCAAATTATAAAAAAACCTATATGAAATGGACTTTAGAAACACACCCAAAGTCCATTTACAACATAACAAAAAGGTTTTTAACTTCTTTTAAATTACAAAATTGTCATTGATTTCTTAAAACAAACCCAACCCAAAAACCTCAAAAAAAAAAAAAAAAAAACCCAAAACACTTAATGGGGCATCAAAGTAATTTAATAATTAAAATTAAATTCAATAGGGCCAGCTGTTATTTTTTGGGTATGTTTATAGAAATTAAATAGTGTAGGGTTTATTTATAGTTTTAGTGCTAAGAATGGATATTTGACTAAATATTTCTAAAAACTTTATATCTTCATGGACTCTCCCTCAAAAATCTAACTATACTGTTCTTGTAAATCTGAAATAATATAATATTTAGAATCAAAACCCAACCACCTTTCCTTGGTGTATGAAATGGGTGAGAGGGAGGAGGAAGACGAGGAAAGATTAAAAATAAATAAATAAATAAATCTTATGGGATCAGTGCATCAATTAGGAGAGAATGAAAATTTAAAATATATGTAATTGTATTAAATGATTTAGCATGCCACATCATCTTCCACATCATATGGTATACAATTGTGGTACAAAAAGATGGTCTCCCTAGCATTACCCTTCTCTTTAACCTTCTCCTTTGAACTTTCTCCCTTCTCCTTATATCATGTGTCACTTTCTTTATACTAAAATAATATCATTAATGCATAGCTTTTGTTTTTCAAAATTACCCTTATTAAATATATTGACTTTCATATTACATTTAATTTATCTAAAATTTTTTATAAATGGAAAAAATAAAAATAGAAATTATTAAAATAATATTTTGTTTTACCCACCAACCCCAGCCATAGACGGGAGCAGATCCGCTGTCCCCAAATTGGTGTCCCCTTCATGTCCTCTCTCTAATTTGCTGACACGTGTCAATTAACATAACGGAGAGTTAACTCCGTTAATTTTTTTATTTGACAATTTTAAAAATTAAAAAAATTATAAACTGCCCAAAATAACCCACCAGCCAGCGAGCGTCCTTTCTTGCTAAACCCAGAGCGTCGTCTTCCTTGGGGTCTTTTATGTGTTTGGCTATCTTTGAAGAATTTGTGAATTAAATGGTTAATTGGAGTTGAATCTACTGCTGTTATGACATAGAGATTTAGTTATTTGGAGTTTAACGATATTCACGAGGTGATGGTTGCTCTGTCGCCAACAACCTTCAAGAGGCAGAGGAGAGGACCCATCACCTTGGATGGTTTTGCTCATGCTCTTCCACGGCTTCCCATACCAACAAGCTTTGATGCCGTCAAAAGCACCAGTTTAATGACTCTGCCTCTTCTTCCGTACCCTCCTCCTCCTCCTCCTCCATCATTAGTTTCTGTTGTGACCAACCAAGCAATGGTGCCAATTGAGTTTGAGTTAATTAAACCTTGTGAAGGAGAAGAGAAGCTGATGGATTTGAAAATTGCGGCTGCAATTCCAAAAGAAAAAGATCTGCTCCAGCAACTACAAGGAAGTGCCCCTACCCCTACACCAATCAATGTCATAGGGTCTGAAGAAGTTGAATGCACAATGTGTTTGACAAAATGTTGCAGCGAGATGTATGCATTTTGCCAGTTTATTGACTTACTGAAGATAAATCTTTTTTCCCCTCATGAGGGAAAGAATGAAATATGCTTAATTTAGGTCCTACCACTTAACAACGAGCAATATTCAGTTATAATTGATTCCACATAGTCGCTGGGTTTAGCAAGGAAGATGACGTTCGCTGGGTTTAGCAAGGAAGACGACGTTTGCAGGGTTTTGCAAGGAAGACGACGCTGGGTTTGGGCAGTTTTTTATTTTTTTAATTTTTAAAATTGTCAAATAAAAAAATTAACGGAGTTAACTTCCCGTTATGTTAGTTGACACGTGTCATCAAATTAGAGAGGGGACATGGAGGGGACACCAATTTGGGGACAGCAGATCCGCTCCCGCCATGGACCCCATTTCCATCTCCCAAAATATATTGCTTCTCTTGCCAGCCATACCACTGTGTAACATCTTCCTTCCGCCCTTGTGGCTGGGTTGTTTTTTCAATGTTTTCATATTTCCTTCTTAATGTTTTAATTATTAATATCCTAAAACTGATTTTTAAAATTTTTTAAATTGCACTTTGTATTTTTTTTAAGAACTGAGGGGGTATTTTATATCAATCAAAATTTGATATGCTACCAAACGACAAAAGGCTTATCCATTAATGTTTCGGAATTTCAGATTCTCAAAATTTTGTGTTTGTTAAATTATTAGATTTTTTTTATTATTATTTTAAATAACATTTATAATTATTTTTTAATAGTAATTCAAAAGAAAGTTAATTCATTCAATAAGGGTAACTTTGGAAAACAAAGGCTATGCATTAATGACATTGTTTTAAGAGCATGTTTACGTATCAGTAATGGAGAAAATAAGGAATCAGAGAATTTAGGAATAGGGGAACTACTGAATCGGTATGGGAAGAATCATTCACATTAAGCTGTTTACTAAATATCTAGAATTAGCAAAGGAATGGGGTTGATTCCCATTGTTATTGTTTACTAATTTTCATGAATTAGAATCGAAATTAATTTGATTACTGAAATGCCCTGCACATTTTCACCACAGCACATATATAATTCTCAAACTGGCTAAAGAAACCAAACTAATCCCGCAGCAAACTAGTAAGGCGGTGTAAGCATGAGGACTCAATATGCTGAACAAGATGAACAGTAAGAGCCCAGTTCAATGATAATGTTAATAACACCTTTGTCTAGAGTCAATTTCTAACGAAAAAATAAACTCCAATAAATATATATATTTCACCTACATAACTAGTAAACAATCAAATAATAATAACCTGCATAATCTTCATATGATTAAATACATAATCTTCATACTACCTAAAAAAAAGAAAGATATAATCTCCATAAAAGTCTTTATCCATGATTGTATTTTGTTTTGTGATGAATGTGAAGACAGAAGATAGAAGAAGAAGAAGAAGAAGATAGATAGATAGATAGATAGAATGGCTTACATAGCACAAGGCATTGTTGCTGCTTCTGGGAGGTTGTGTCTGCAACGCTAACGTGAAAAAGAAGTTGGAGCGTCTTGGAACTTCTTGGTGTGAGTTTTTATTTTTTTTAAAGGTTTAGGGTGTTTTGGAAGTATGGTAAAGTGGTAAGAGTATTTTTGGAAGTTATTAAGAGTAAACAGGAATGAGAATCATATCGACTACTCCCCCCTAGTTGATCTGATACCTAGTTTTGAGGGGATGTGATTACGCATTTTGAGGTGGGGCCTACTTATTTTTTCATTCCTGATTGCAAGTAAACGCAGGCGAAGTCAAGAATGGAAATCATTCACTTTCCTCCCATACCCATTACTGATACGTAAACATGCCTTAAGAGGAAAATAAAAAATATAAAAAGGGGAACTAATGTCGTTAAAATTATTTCTTGAGCATGAAATTGAATGCGCTAGATAAATGGAAAAGCCATGCCACCACTAGACTTGGACTAGGATGGTTTAGAGGATAAGAAAAATGCATACAAGGATGTGAAGAAAATTATAAACATGTAAGTGAATAAATTTTTCTTGATCCAGAAGGATGTAACAGAGCACACGCCATTAAAGCTGTGTACAATGTTTGCAGGATAGCTCCAACCCAATGACATATATCGTTGGCAACATGATCTTGTTCGAAAAAGTCTTATGTGAATTTTTTACGGCTATTTTTTCTTCTTCAAGAAACTAAAGATTAACCATCTCAGGGTGATTTTATAGTTTAGACATGCTCTGGTGGGTTAGAAAGTTCTTCTCTTTCAGTTTTTGAGTTAGAGAAGATAACAAGAGAGTGGAGAGAGAAAGTGCGATTTTAGGGGAGACCAATTTATTTTCCAGAAAAAAGTCAAACAATAGACAAAAATAACATTAATTATTATTTTATAAGTCGATAATATAAACCGTTGATAGTAGATGAATCTAATGGTGTTAAAAGTGTGTTTTATTGGTTGTGAAAATAGAGCATTCTTTCTTATTATCCCCAGTATATTATGGCCAAATAAAAGAGATGCATATATCTAAGAAGCGAAAACAGTGCAGAACCACAAACTAGTGTGATCATAGAATCAAATCCAAAAAAAAAGAACAAGAACAAGATTGAAAAGCAGGAAATAAGCTAGTACTGGCAGTAAAACCTTAGCTGCAATGCAATGCAATACAAACAAAGTTGGTTTCAGCTTGTTCTGGGGGTATATGGAGATGGACATGGAGGAACATGCACTTCCACCACGCCTTCAAGCATCTGCACAACTTTCCTCATAGTTGGTCTAAGAGACGGGTCATCTTGAATACACCAAATAGCAATCATCACAAGCTTTTCCGGCTTCATTCTATCATCTAAGGCCTGAACTTCATTATCTAGAACTAGAACAGCATCTAACATTCCTCCGCGGTAGCAATCATAGACCCAATCCGTTAAAATTGCTCTCTCCTCACGGCTATTGTCCGCATCAACGCTTCTCCTACAGCAAATGATCTCAAGCAGCACAACACCAAAGCTATACACATCAACTTTGGCAGTGATTGGCATGTTCCTGAACCACTCAGGGGCAACATACCCTTTTGTTCCTCTAATGGCAGTATGAGTGTGGCTCTGATTCATCATCAAAAGCTTTGCCAATCCAAAATCAGAGATCCGAGCAGTGTAATAATCGTCAAGCAGTATGTTCTGAGGCTTTATATCACAATGGATGACTTGGGTGCAGCACTCTTCATGCAAGTACAAAAGTCCCTTGGCAACTCCACAAGCAATTTCAATTCGCTGCGTCCAACTGGGTTTTGTATCAGCAAAAAGGAAGCTTGCTAACGTGCCCTTGCTTAAGAACTCGTATACTAGCAATCGATGTTGCCCTTCGTCACAATACCCAACCAGGCAAACTAGATTCTTGTGATGTGTCTTACCAATTACTCGCAGTTCTGTCTTGAATTCCTTCTCACCATCTTGTATCACACCGTTTAGCTTCTTCACTGCCACTTGGACACCGGAACCAATTTGTATTGTCCCTTTGTAGACAACTCCAAAGGCACCTCTTCCTAATTCTTCTGTGAATCCATTTGTTGCTTCTCGAAGCACTTGGTAACTAAAAGAATGCAAATTTGAGTCCAAAATATTGTCGATAGACCTTACATGTTTCTTCCGGAAAACAAAGAAAAATCCCGGACAAGCAGCAGCACTAAACATAAAACTAACAAAGATAGAGGCAGCCAGAATTATAGACTCCACGCGTATCAAAGTGTTACTGCTCTTCTTCTTCGTCTTCTTGTCATCTGGATTTGGCATTGGAGGAAATTGTAGAGTTGAATTATCCTTTCTGACTTTGATGAAGGCTTGTGAATTAAGACTTACATCCACTCTCCCATTTGAGAGAGGTAACTTCTTTTTCCAACAGGTTTCAGACCGGAAAATAGCAACAGCACACAAACAATCTTTAAAGCAAGATTCATTGCACCTCTCTGCAGTAAAAGGCTTTAACTGCACATAATCTGAGGTTGGCCAATCTGTATTTGTTAGCACCTCAACATCATATAAATATTTTGTGCCACTAAGCTCATCTTCTTCACAGCCTTGTATGAAATCCGGTTTGCATCCCCGGTATGGATTATTTGGATCAAGTAAAGAGAACCCTTTTGGGCATCCACAGGTTGGCCTCTTATCTCTTCTGAGAGTACAGATACTGTTGTACCCACAAACACCAACACCTGAATATTCTCTGTTTCTTTGGCAAATATCATCTGGCTCTGACCACAGAATAGTCCAGCTTACATTTCCAGTGAAATTCTTGGGGTGATAATATTGAGCAAAAATCCCATCAAAGGTGAGAGTTGCTCTAATATAGTTGTCCCTTGCTGAGACTGCCTTTCCCACTGCAAGATTGTACTTTCCACCATTCTCTCTCAGAACATACAAGTAGCCTGAGACATTGAAAACCAATTCTTTACCTTCACTACCTGCCACAGTCCCTGTGTCGGTTGCATAGTAAGGTTCATTGGCAAAGTGTGTTACAAAGTTTATGGTGTTGATTACAAGGTTCCCATCTGGTTGCAGAAACAGCTGGAACACTCCTTTCGAATAGTTAGTCACCGATTGTCGAGAAAAAAGCTTCCCACCTCTTTCAAGTGTCTGTCCAGGCAACAGGGTATCAGTGGGATTGTTGAAGGTCTCCCATAAGCTTTCTGAGTTTATATCTTGAAGGACAAAGTTGCCTGTATCATTCATGACCCCTTGGGCAACAATACCAGCACCGGTTTCAGATTTCCATAGCTCGTCACCCTGAGGATTTGTAAGCACTAGACCGCTGTCGTCGATCAAAAACACAGTTGACCCCTCGGGTGCAACTGCAGCCCCATTATACCACACTATGGTTCTGTCTGGTATTTTGGCATACCATATTGAGAGCAGGAAAAGATCATTCCTTCCAAGTGGCGAAAATCCAAAGGCAAAATCACCAGATGGAGAAAGCCATGATGAGGAGCTAGCTGCAGTTGCAGTTAGGGAATCCCCCACTGCTATGCCACCGTTAGTTTGAGCAAACACAGAAACTGGTAGCAGAAACAGAGAGGAAAACAGAAGCAGCCGTACGGTAAAAGCCATTGCTAATTTTCTAGCACCAATGTGTTTAGGCATACTACAATATCATAGCTAGCTATATTTCATAATGAAGAATGGGACCGTGGCCCTTGCTTCCTTGAAATTTCTTGCCACATCTTAATGAAGCATGAGACGCGTTCATTTCTAATTTGTGTATACTAGTCCATGTTAACCATCCACTACGGCACGCACAAAAATTTCTAAGTGTATCTGTCTACATCGTAGTTTTTTGTTTTATACTGTCAAATGACGCATTTTCTCCTTCTAACAGCTTAGTTTGAAAGGCAAATATGTCATTCAACCGCAAAAATTTATCACAAAAATTTATTACAATTGGAGATTTTAGAAAAGTAAGGTCCAAGAAGACTAAGTAAAAGCTAGGGGTGGTTGCGGTTCGGTAACCGCGAATTTTTACTCAAACCGCAAACCGACCGACTATTTGCGGTTTGGTGATTTTTGAAACCGCAAACCGACCGCGTTTTGCGGTTTACCGCATTGCGGTAAACCGCAAAAATGCGGTCGGTTACAGCGAATTTGCGGTTTAAAACCGCAAATTCTCAAGCATTCACAAAAATATAAATTTACAACCTAAATAAATAAATACACAACCTCAATTTCTCAAACATATATAAATTCACAATCGATTCCAATTCTCAAGCATTCACAACCTAAGAAAATTAAAGTTACAATTCCAAACATTCCAATTAAAGTTAAACTTCTCAAGCATTCCAATTTCAAATCCTTTAAAGTTACAAACCAAAAGCAAAATGAATTAAAGTTACAACCAAAAAGAAAAATCCAATTCAAAGTTAATTAAAGTTACAAACTAAAAGGAAAAATGCAATACACCAATGTTACAAACTCAAGTGTTGGTGGTGAGTGGATTTGAAGAACCCCTTTGTGTTGTTTGAGCACCAATGCTATCTACAAATAAAACAACATAGTTTAGTACATTTTATTATAAGAAGAAGCATAAATAACATTAGCATAAATAAACTAATTACTTACAAGTTGTCATATCTTCCATTTCCTTGTAGAATTCAACCTCATCATCCGTTGGTTCCTTGTAAAAGGAAAATTCGTCCGCTCTAAGCCAATCACTAGTACACACTAATGCCTCTACCATTTTAGGATGCAAAGAGCTTCTAAAAGGATCCACAATCCTCTTGCCTAGGCTAAAAGCATTTTCACTAGCAACCGTAGAACTTGGAATTGCAAAGATATCCTTGGCAACTTGTGAAAGAATAGGATATCTTGTTTGGTTCCCTCACGGCTACAGAGAGAGAAGAGAAGGGTTTACAATTTTACTTAATTATTCATAGAGTATAGCCATGCGGCTATACTTTGCGGTTTGCGGTAACCGCAAATTTTGAAAATCAAATACCGCAACCGCAACCGCAAATGCGGTTCGGTTCTTAATACCGCGATTGCGGTTCGGTTTACCGCGATTGCGGTTTTATTGCGGTAAAATATCGGTTGGTTTTTGCAGTTTTTCGGTTTTTCGGTTTAAAATGCCACCCCTAGTAAAAGCTTATGCAACATAAAGAAAGCATGGTCATTGTTTTCATAAAGAAAGCAGTGAGGACAAAAAAGACATGACCATTGTTGTCATAGGAAAAAAAAAAAAGCAATGAAATGAAATTATGAGAGAAATATAGCTGCAATTTCATTTGATGAGACTGCAAGTGTCCAATTTCAATTTGAAAATTTCTTAGTGGGACCACTACGAAGAAAAAGACTGGTTGAATTTTGCAGTGGGAATGGGTCAAGAAAGAGACCTATTGACCCAAAAAATCAGAGAGAAATAGAGGACGTAATAGAGGAGGTAATGTGGACCACTGGGGTTCGAACAACTTAAACTCAACGCACACTGGGGTTCGAACCCCTCTCAACTCCAAATTTTTGCAGCCACTTAACCACTACGCTGTTGATGACTTTGTGATTATAAACTACGGAATCTAGTATATATAATACTTGCAAGAATTTCAAAAATCTTGAACTTTTAAAAATTAAACAACTTAAACTCAACGCACACTGGGGTTCGAACCCCTCTCAACTCCGAATTTTTGCAACCACTTAACCACACACTGCTGATGACTTTGTGATTATAAACTATGGAGTATAGTATACATAATACTTGAGAGACTTTCACAAATGAAACAATTTAAACTCACTCACGCTCTCGCACACAATGGGGTTTGAACCCCTCTCCACTCCGAAATTTGCAGCCACTTCACCACCACGTTGCTAATAACTTTGTGATTATAAACTATGGAATCTAGTATATATAATACTTGCGACACTTTCAAAAATTAAACAATTTAAACTCACTCACGCTCTCGCACACAATTGGGTTCAAACCTCTCTCCACTCCGGAATTTGCAGCCATTTCACCACCACGCTGCTCATAACTTTGTGATTATAAACTATGGAATCTAGTATATATAATACTTGCAAGACTTTCAAAAATTAAACAATTTAAACTCACTCATGCTCTCGCACACAATGGGGTTTGTACCCCTCTTCACTCTGGAATTTACAGCCGCTTCACCACCACGCTGCTCATAACTTTGTGATCATAAACTATGGAATCTAGTATATATAATACTTGCGAGCTGCTTTTCAAGTTTCAACTTTTCATAGGAACTCTATGTGGTACTAAGTCACTTATGTATCTTACCATGCAATGTATAAAATGTAAAATATTGTAGTAAATCATTATATATAAATGATTGTGGTGTGTTTAATCATTTTCCATTAATTACTACATATTTTCTACACTCACGGTGTTTGTCAGCTCGCTATATAATCAAATTAAATTAGTTAAATCCATCATGCAATGCATTTCCTTCCAATTTTTTGTGATAAACTAATAGATAATTGACTAAATAAGCATCCTCCAAAGTTTCAATAAAAATGTCCAAGTTTTTCTTACAATTTTCGTGGTTTTTAGTCAATTTTTATCGATATCGATAATATCCCGATATTTCCATCGAAATTTTCGTGTTTTTGGACTACCGATATTTCCGATATCACCGATATTTTAGACCTTGATGTGGACTAATCTTAAACTATACTGATTAAACTGCAGGTATCTTTCTTGTTCTTTTTCACATCCCCAAATAACAAAGGATTTTCAAGTAGAGATATCATTAAGAGAATTTTTTTATACAAGCGATATTTGACTTTAATCTAATCTAAACTACAGGAAAAGTGATAAGTGTATTATTTCCTATATTTTTATACCTTTTATATATATCGGTTTTGTAGGGAAAGTTAATTAAAAAGAGTATTATTACTTTACTTTCCTTATTTTCAGCTATTCTGCACTCTTGGAAGGATTTCAACTGAAAGTCAACTTTTCGAATGAATTTTAGTGCAAGGCCAATTGTAGAAGAAAGCTAAGACATTGAAGATCGTTGTATCAAAGTTTCATAATTTTCTACCAAGCCAAATGCACCAGACCTGCAAGTCAAGACAGCCTAAGTTGAAATCCCGTTAGAACTGCACTGCTGTGGAAGATTGAAGATTTGAATAGCTTTCCGATTTTTCCTAGTGGCGTGTGATATATGCTTGGAAAGCTTAGAGATAAAGCTACGTTTCTCATATTTTTCCAGAATTTTATAGGAAGTGGAATGACCCAAAACATGCATGCAAGTTGGCTGACGTGTTTCCTAGTCAAAGAAGGATTCTTTCCTAGTTTGTTTCCTTAATTGTTTGAGATTTTGTTTTGCTTTAGGAGAGTTTCTCTAGACCTTTTTAGAGTAGGGTTTAGTTATTTTACACTGTATAAGGTCACCCTAAGGATCTCTTCAGAGGATCATATTTCCTATCATCTTCCCATATACAACTTTCATACACCAACAAATATATCAGAGAGAGAGCCAAGAATTTGTTGTCGCTGTGTTGCTGTGGAGAATCCAGAGATCAATTCCATCTGCCAAATCAGTTTTATGACAACAATTTTCTTGTTTATCTTTTCTTTTGTCATGAACTAATTTTCCTTGCTAGGGCTACGATGTAGCCTAACCATGAATACTTAATTTTTATAGTTATATTAATTTTTCATTACTATTCCATGTTGAGTATTTGTTATTGTTCTTAATGCTTTGAATATCTGGCCAATATTTAATTGATTTGATGATCCAAGCGGAGACCGAGATGAGATGTTTGGTGTTTGCATCTTATAACAGATACCATGTCTTGAATGAGTGCCCGAGAGGGACTAACATGACTCATGCAGTTTTCTTGTAGGTTCTCATAGAACTTAATGGGTTCTTGATTTTCTAAATCCATTGCTCGAGAGAGAATGGGTTGTTAATTAAGAATACATTTGGTTGAGCCCGAAAGGGGATATTGAATGAATTAGGAGAAACCAACTGTCAACATGGGTAGTAATTAGGGTTAATTGGCTATAAGAATTAAGTGGAATTGGTTATGTGAAATCAGATGCTCTAGTGTCTCATCATCTTGATTTTCCAACATTAATTAAAGTGCTATTTTTCATAATTGTTTTAGCTTACTTAAATCAATCAATCTTCTTAATCAACTGTTCAAATAAATTCTAAATTAATCATAATTAGTAGTTAATAGGAAATTGCAATCTTTGTGAGAACGACACTCTACTTATTTCTATATTACTTGTATGAATTGTGCGCTTGCAATAATTTCACAACAAGTTTTTGGCGCCGTTGCTGGGGACTGTTTTATTTTCTATTAATATCAATATATTTTAATTCGGAGTTTAATTTGAATTTATTTTATTTTTTATTTTCAGGTACGTTGAATTTTTCCGACACTGCCACCTATGGCGGACGAAGCAGAAGGAGCAGTGAGGGAATTTGGCCCCTCAGTGGCAACTCCCTCAGCGATCCGACGTCCTACTATTGCAGCCAACAATTTTGATATCAAACCAGCCATGATCACCATGCTGCAGAATTCATCCGTATTTTGTGGTTTGCCGAATGAAGATCCCAATATACATCTTGCGATATTTTTGGAGATTTGTGACACGTCCAAATTCAACGGGGTACCTGACGATGCGATTCGTTTAAGGCTATTCCCCTTCTCCTTGAAAGATAAAGTCAAACTTTGGTTACTGTCACAGCGACAAGACTCCATCCGTACTTGGGATGATTTATCTAAGAAATTCCTGGCTAAATTTTTCCCACCAGCCAAAACTGCAAAATTCCGACGAGATATTATGTCATTCGCTCAATATGAAAAGGAGCCTCTATATGAAGCCTGGGAACGATTCAAAGATTTATTGCGCAAGTGTCCTCACCATGAGCTACCAACCTGGATTCAAGTTCAAACTTTCTACAATGGGTTGAGTCAAACAAGCAGGACATTAGTTGATGCAGCTGCTGGAGAGGCTTTAATGGCAAAAACGGCTACCGAAGCATTTGAATTATTGGAGACCATGCCATCCAACAACTACCAATGGCCGAGTGAAAGAATGAATCCGAAACCAGCAGGGTCTTGGAAGTCGATGCCATGGCCTTGCTAACAGCACAAATTTCTAACCTTACTAAAAAAGTTGATTCTTTAAGTGTTAATGCTATAAACACTAATACTAATTTTGGTTGTGAATTTTGTGCAGGCCCTCATCCAAGTTCAGAGTGCACCACAAGGAACCCATTCGCGTCCGTTGAGCAAGTAAATCAAGTTGTAGAATTTAATCGACAAAGGAATGATCCTTATTCCAACATGTACAACCCCGGTTGGCAAAACCATCCAAATTTTTCATGGAGCAATACTCAGAATGTGCAGAGATCACCACCTGGCTTTCTGGTTCAAGAAAAGAAAATAAATTTGGAAGATGCGCTTACCCAGTTGACTATGTCTACCACCCAATTTATGACGGAAACAAAAATCCAGTTTCAGAATCAAAGCGTTTCTATTCGAAATTTGGAGATGCAAGTAGGCCAACTAGCTAATGTATTGAGTGGAAGAAATCAAGGAGTATTGCCAAGCCAACCCGTAATTAATCTGAAAAATCAAGAACAAGTAATGGCAATCACAATTCGGGAAAAGAAGCAAGTAAATACAGCGGTCAACTTGAAAAAGAAAAATTAGAAAAAGAGAAAGAAGCTGAGAAATCCCAAGAAGAAGAAAATTATGTTGTTATGCCGACTCATTCTCCTCCATTGAAGCCATATGTCCCACCGATCCCTTTTCCGCTGAGGCTGAAGAAAAATAAAATTGATAAGCAATCTTCTAATTTCTTGGAGACGTTCAAAAAGGTGCAAATCAACATTCCATTCGCTTCAGCTTTGGAACAAATGCCAAGTTCTGAAAAATTCATGAAAGACATCCTCTCGAAGAAAAGGAAATTTGGTGATCATGAGAAAATCCAACTGACTGAGGAATGTAGTGCCATCCTACAACAAAAGCTTCCACCAAAGAAAAAAGATAGAGGGAGTTTTAAAATTCCATGCACTATTGGAAATAATTTCTTTGAAAAAGTTTTATGTGATTTAGGTTCTAGCATTAATTTACTACCTTTATATGTTGCTAAAAAGATTGGTATTAGTGAAATTAAACCAACTACTGTCTCTTTGCAAATGGCGGACAAATCAATCACTTATCTTGATGGAATTATTGAAGATGTTCTAGTAAAAGTTGATACACTCATATTTCCGACTGATTTTCTGGTTTTGGATATGGAAGAAGATCCTGAAACACAATTAATTTTGAGCCGTCCATTCCTGATTACTGGACGAACTCTGATTGACGTGGAAGAAGGGCTACTAACTGTCAGAGTTGTGAATGAAAAAGCGACATTCAAAGTTTTTGAACCGATAACATTTCACGGAAAAGCAAAGGAAAATGAGACTCTGAGCCATCCATCTCCAAAGTTGACAAACCAAGGGTTCCCGGATCTACCTTGTACTTGTATGAACTAAAACCATATGACCCAGGAAGGAATGAATTAGAGGAACTTCAAAATAAATCATACGAGAGTGCGAGACTTTTCAAGGACCATACAAAGAAGGGGCATGACAAGCATATTAAGAATGACCACTACTACAAAAAAGCAAAAAGACGACGGTAAATCACCGTCGTGTATTGAGTTTTTCAATGGTCGTGGAATCCACCGTCATCTTTTCTCTCATAAACCACGACGCTAAATAACCGTCGTTGTTAAAATATACAACGTCATCAACAAATACAAAACGACGTCTTTGTACTGCAAAAAGATCTAAAAAAAGCAATCGAGGATGATAATAGACGACCAACTCTCTAAAAAACACGTCGTTAAAAAGGAAAAATATGACACATATTAAGAGAACAAGGCCGCAAGATAGACATACAACGACGAAAATAAAAATACGACGACGTTAAATATAATTTTCACGACAAATAGTTGTCAGTGTCATTATTTACGACAAATGTGTTTATAGATTAGACGTTGAAAAACTAAACAACGTCGGTTCCAAATATATGAGAGTCGTATTACAAAATTTATACGTCCTATTTTCAGAAACAAACAACGACGACAAATATTAGACGTTGTTAAATAAAACCACGTCGGAAAAAAATAAAAACAGACGTGTTTAGTCTGCTAAAGTTCTAGAAAATAGTCGAGGATGAGAATAGATGACCTACTCAAAAAAATCACCGTCGTTAAAAAGGAAAAATATGACACATATTAAAAGAACAAGGCAGCAAGATATACATACAACGACGATAACTAAAATACTATGCCGTTAAATATAATTTACACGACAAGAAAAAATATGACGTCTTTAAATACATGAGAAGACGACGTTATTGAAATCTACTACGTCTCTTATTTACAAAAAACCGTCGTGAAATAAATTTTCCACTTCGATTTTTCTAAAAAAGATGACGTGGAAATAGTTGTCAGAGTCATTATTTACGACGTACACATTTATATAGTCGACGTTGTATTTATATCTATCATCATCACTCACGACGCACTTAATAATATAGACGACGTTGAACTTCTAAACAACGTCGGTTCCAAATAAATGAGCGCCGTATTACAGGACATATAGACGGCGTTGATTATGATGAGAGCCGTATTACAAATAACGTCGTTTAATTGTTATTAGACGGCGGTTATAATGAATTTCCGTCGGAATTCATTTCGTTCCTCTTCGTTTATAAAAGAACTTGCGACGTGGAAAATGTATGATGACGTCGTATTTTTTAACGTTCAGATTATATATCTCATTTTTTAGACGTCGGTATTATGGGATTGGAGTCGTGTTATTTTGAATTACATGGCGGTTCTTAATCCTTCCCCGACGTGATATCCTGAATAATTGCTTCACAATAGCGTCGTGGTTCTTCATTGTTACGTTGCTTTAAGACGTCGGTAAATATGCTGAATAACTGGTTCACAATAACGTCGTGTTTTATTTGAACGTAGAAAGTGAAGAAATCACATTACAATATATTACAAAATTAATGTCATACACTGCCAATTACATAAGCATCATTCAATCCATATATCTTCACACCCATCTCGAATATTTTGACCGCCTAACTCACCCACCAGTTCATCAAATGTGTCAACATTTGGCATCCCTCTAGTAAATGGCTCACACTCAATTATCACATCACCTAAGACTTCATTACCAATAACATCATTATATTCTCTATTAGGCATTGATAACACTACCGACCAACCACGATGCATCGGGTCGTCAACAAAAAATATTTGTTTGACTTGAGAAGCCAAAACAAATTGGTCATTCCTATGTCCAATTTTACTCAAATCTACAAGGGTAAATCCAAGTTCGTCGACTACAAGACCAGAACTATCTATCCAATCACACCTAAAGACTGGGATTGTAAACTTTTGGTAGTCAAGGTCCCAAATTTCTTGAATGACACCATAGAAACCCATATTTGAGAGAATTGGGTTTTTATCCTAGGCACTAGCAACTTGCATGGTATGTGCAAGTAAATAAACTCCACTATTTTGAGTTGTCCGCACATCATCTTGTGCCTTGATATTGAATTTAATACCTTTAATAAGATAGCTCCTATATAATGGCACTGACATGTTTGGACCAGCTGCTAGCCACCTTAAATTTTCTGATACGCCATGATTGTCTTCCTCAAGTTCACTTTGAACCTGCAAATTAATCATATCTTAATTCAATCTAACATATAAATAAGAAGAAAATTAAAAGAGAAATATGTTATTCAACAACATATACCTTGAAGCGTAGCCATTGAATGAAAGTGCTATTGTGCTTATCCTGCAGCCACTTTGTTCTCTTTCTAAATTTTGGATAAGCAATCTTGATGTGGATCATATGTTGCCTACATGACACGAAAAATTCAAGCATTACGGTCCCAAATATAGAAGATAAACATAAGAAATAATTTAAAATGGAAACTTAAAGAATAAAGCTCATACGTACTCGATATAAGGTAGGACTTCCTCCGTATTCTCCAAGACATATAGATGTGCTTGATTCAACAGGTCCTGATCAACTACGCTCATTGTGCAACCTGATAATGGCTTTGAAAGTCCCATCTTTTGGCTTGAAGGCACTCCAACTGTACTAACATCAGATAAATGCTGAGTACAAAACTCTACCGCTTCTTCAGCTATATACCGCTCAGCAATGCAACATTCGGGACGAGTACGATTCTGAACATACCCCTTCAGCACTTTCATATATCTTTCAAACGAATACATCCACCTAAAATATACTGGCCCACATAGACGAACTTCTCTGACAAGATGTACTACTAGATGAACCATGATATCAAAGAATGAAGGGGGAAAGTACTTCTCAAGCAAACACAGAGTAACTACTACATCTTCTTCCAACTTATCTAGCTTGGAAACATCAACAGTCTTTGCACATATAGCATTGAAGAAGAAGCACAAACGAGCTATTGCATACCTTGCAGGCTTCTCCAAAACAGAACGAATTGCCACAGGAAGCAATTGTTGCATTAAGGTATGACAATCATGTGATTTAAGGCCAAGAAGTCTTGAATCTTGTAAAGATACAAGATTTTTAATATTTGAAGAATAACCTTCAGGGACCTTCATACCATAGAATGAATTGCAAACCTCTTTCTTCTCTGCTCTTGACAAATTCCAAGGCCCAGGAGGCAAACGAGTACGTCTTTCTCCATACTCGGGTTGCAAATCAGTTTTGACCCCCATGTTCAATAAATCTAATCGAGCAGCAATCCCATCTTTATTTTTTCCAGGGATCTCCAGCAATGTACCAATGATACTATCGCAAACATTCTTCTCAATGTGCATAACATCTAGGGCATGCCTCACAGGAAGGTATTTCCAATACTCGAGATCAAAGAATATTGATTTCTTCTTCCAACAAACTCTGTCACCATTTTCAACCATATGCAGCACTTCTTCTCCGGTTAATGGCTCGGGAGGTATGCCATATTCAGGTTTCCCATTAAAACCTGCACGTTGCCTCCTATATGGATGATTGATTGGTAACCATTTTCTATGCCCAATGTAACAAATTTTGTGGCCATTTTTCAACCTGTGACTAGGTGTATCATCGCCGCATATTGGACAAGCTTTATATCCTTTAACAACACAACCAGATAAGTTTCCATAGGCGGGGAAATCATTAATTGTCCACATTAATGCAGCTCTGAGTGTAAAGTATTCTCCATTATGTGCATCATACACTCCTCTAATCCCAACCCACAAGGATTTTAAATCATCAATCAAAGGCTCCAAGTAAACGTCTATATCATTTCTGGGTTGTTTAGGACCGGAAATCAATAAGGTTAACATCATGAACTTTCGTTTCATGCACAGCCATGGAGGGAGATTATATGTAACTAAGATAACCGGCCAACAACTATATCTGCTACTTAGAGAACTGTGGGGATTGAATCCATCAGATGAAAGAGCCAATCTCAAGTTTCTCGGCTCATTACCAAACTCAGGCCATTTATCATCAAGAAGTTTCCAAGACGGGGAATCCGCCGGATGAGACATCTGACCGTCAATTGATTTTCTAGCAGCATGCCACCAAGTCAAACTCTTAGCTGTCTCATGTGATTGAAACATCCTTTTAAACCTTGGAATTGGGGGAAAATACCACACCACCTTCGCTGGCACACCCTCTTTCAAGATTGAATCTTTGCCTTCCTTCCACCTTGAGATACCACAAGTAGGACAATTAGTTGAATCCTCATACTCCTTCCTATACAAGATGCAATCATTGGGGCATGCGTGCATTTTCTCATAACTCAGCCCCAATGCACACAAAGTCTTTTTAGCCTCATACATGGAGGTTGGTATTGTATTTCCTTCTGGAAGCAAATCGCCTTGAAGTATCAATAATTCTGTAAAACAGACATCACTCATCCCATGTTTTGCCTTCAAATTATACAACTTCACTAATGCCGATAACTTCGTGTACTTTCTACAACCAGGGTACACTGGTTGATCTCCATCCCCAATCACATTGGCAAACTCATACGGTTCCGAACCAAAATCACCAAAACCATTATCATCCATATCAATTTCTTCAGACACAAAACTGTACCTACTATGGCCATCATCTTCTTCAACATTTCTACTAGCATTAGTAGTTACTTCCCAAGGTTCTCCGTGAAATGTCCAATTCTTATAGCTTTGGTCAATTCCATTAAAGTATAAGTGATCCCTTATAATTCCAACCCCAAACAACTTCAAATTAACACATTTAACACATGGACAACGGATATGTGTTGTAGTTAGAAGATTTTCTACAGCAAAGTTCAAAAATGCTTCCACCCCAAATTCATATGCCTTCGATCTTCTATCCGAGTGCATCCATGACTTATCCATCTCCGACACTATAACCTATTATCTATAATAAAGTGAAAATACAGGCAATGACCATCACTATAGCAGATTATACAATGATCTAATCGCAAGTAATACACAACAGAGACGACGGGTTTTAAACAAAAACAGACGTATTTGGCATATATAGACGACGTATTTTCAACAGACGTCGTCTATTATAAGTAATACAACGACGGTTTATGAAAAAACCGTCGTGTATAAGTAATACAACGACGGTAGTTTAAAAAAACCGTCGTGTAATCGTCGTCGTACGCCTTAAAATTCGTCGTGCCTCAGTTTATTTTCAAGAACACAAAACCCATTAAGAACACAACATATATATGAAACCAAGCAAGAAACCAACATATACATGAAACCAAGCATGAAAACAATAAATCCATTCCCAATTCAACATAACATAGGGTGATTAAAAGATACGACAAAATTAAATCCATTCCCAATTCAACATAACACATAATGTAATCCATGAACCCATTAAACAGAAAATCCATGAACCCATACCTATAAGCACATTATTAACAGATCGCAAAGCATACACATAAAACCCTTTAACAAAACAACCTAATATCATTCAATGAATTTACAAGGGGAAGATAGGGTTTGTACTTACAGGTTGGACGAGCTCACAGATTCGACGGAGCCTGGAGAGTGCAACTTTTAATTAGAGCAGAAGTGAGAGAGCGAAATGTTATGTCGCGCGAAATCTGAAAATTTTAGGTTTCAGGGTTCGAAGTATAAGAATAAGAGCCAAATCTAAAAAATTTAGGTCGCGCGAAAATTTTTAGAGTTCGTGCGTTTTAAAACGTCGAAAGAAAAACCAAGGCGAAAGTTCTACACGTACCGACGTAAATTTAATATTCCACGACGGAAACTTCATTTTTCGGATTAAGAACGTAAGGCCGTTATTTTGAAGCTTCATTTTTCGGATTAATTTTAAATTTATTTTGAATTTTTTATATAACGACGACTGAAAAACCACGTCGGTGTTAAGAAATTAAAGACGTTGTAAATTATATAAACCGACTTACATATTAAAATGACGTCGTTTAAAGCGTAAACCATGTCGTATGTTTTTCTGTACGACGTAAAATATGTATTCCACGACGTAACCACCGTCGTTAAAAATTAATACCCTAAACCCATAAAACTAAATTATACAATTTAAAAAATTAAGTTTATAAAAGGTTTTATGGTTTTAAAGCCTAACATATACCCTAGACTACCCAAAAATTATACTTTAAAAATAAACCCCAATAAATAACAACCCTAATCTCTAAACCCTAGACTCTAAACCCTAAACCATAAAACTAGAAGTGATTTTATGACTCATCAAAACAATTTTGTTTTGGATGGTCATTTTAAATTTTTGTTATTCAAAATGAATTTTTTCAAGGTTTATGTGGAAGAAAATATATCAATGACTTCATAGGAGTTGACTTTTCAATTTTCTGATTTATTTTAAATTTATTTTGAATATTTTGATATAAAAATAATAAAATATTCTTACCAAAACAACAAACCACGTCGGTGTTAATAAATTGTAGACGTTGTAAATTGTAATAGACTACTAAGTCGTTAAAATGACGTCGTTAAAATGAGAAACCATGGCGGCTATTTAACTATACGACGTAAAATATATATTCCACGACTTAACCGCTGTCGTTACATAAACGTCGTCGATGATACCCTGAACCCTTAAGAAATTGAAGATGTTGTAAACCATAAACGACTCAATTGTTCAAAGAACGTCGTCTAACTATATTTTTACGTCGTATTTGTTTAAAACACGAAACAACAAAATACGACGGTTTTTGACTTTATTAGGTCGTTGGAAAAGTATTACACGTCGGTTAAGCAATTTGTATGTTTGTTTTTTTTTTTAATTTAAGAAAACCTCAACAAATTTTTACATTACATATTATAGAGAAAATTTGTACATTATACATAAATATCAAGTGTTCAATAATTGCCCTGTTTAATAATTTGGAAAACAAACTCTGCCCATTCATTCCGGACTTCATCAATGGCTTCTTGGGGGTATGAAGCTTCCTGGTTTCCCTTGGCATACTGCATAAACAATGACTATTAGGGTTTATAAATAAAAAGAAATTCAATCACAGACGACGATATTTTTCATAACCGACGTAGTATATCCATTCAACGACGTTAATTTTACATGACCGTCGTTGATAATACAAAAAACGACGTGAAATGTATGAAGGTAATTTCTTCTTACCTTATTCTCAAACCCCAAGAAAGGATCCATGATGATGTCCCTCATGAAGCGCATCACATAGTACCCGCATTCGACATTGCTGGGTTGCTTTGGTGTGCCTGAGAGAGTTTTCCAAATTACATTTTTACGTCCTGCACGGGCTATGTGGGTATTATATATTTTTAAAGCACTGTTCACGATGTTTTTGGCCTCTTCATCGACCACACGATTTCCTGGCAGAGGATCCAGAAAATAGACGGTTTCTCTCTTTGCTCTTACAATCAGCAAAATCCAATGACGGCTGCACAAAATTAATATAAAAACGACGGTTATTTACAAAAACGACGTATTATAATATTTCACACGACGAAATAAAGTAGCAATCGACGACATTATAGATGTCTCACGACGATAAATAACTACCGACGTGGTTAGTAGTTTCAAACGACTAAATAAAATAAAACACCGACGTGGTTAGTTTATAAGCTGTCATTTATTGAAAATCATAAAAACAAAATCCTAAGGAGACTAACCCTGGATTGTAAGGCATCATGAAAATCTGTTCACCGTCTGTCTTCTGAAGTCGAGCTGCTACGAGTCGTGATCTTTCAGTTATTGTGCCAGAGTTGGCACTAACTGTAGCAGGGTCGATAAAGCCAACCATGCTGCACATATTGGCTTTTTTCAAAACATCGTGTAAGTACCTAAACAAATAAAATAATATAAACAAGTCAGCACACAAAACACGACGGTTATGTATAAAAAAACGACGTATTATAATATTTCACACGACGTACTTAAATAGATGAGGACGTTATAATATATTTATCACGACGGTAGTTAGTTAAGACGACGTGGTTAGTTAGTTCAGACGACGCAATATATAAACCAACGAGATATTATTTTAGAAGTACAAACCTCATATATACAGCCAATACAGTAGCTCCAATTTCTTCCATGCCTGCAAATTGTGTAATATCTTCAGGCAGGAGGAAGGTATCGCGCTCACCACCAAACACCTCCTTATCAATTGTAAATTGGAGTGTCTTATCCTCAGGCAGGAGTGTCGTTTCCACAAAACGACAAAGGGTTTTTAAAGAAGATGGCGCCTCCATATTTGAATAAGCACCAACTTCAATAACCTGTTTAAAGAAATTAAAAAAATGACGTGGTAATTCAATAAAGACGACGGTTTAAGGAATAACACGTCGTCTTAAAAGTATTTAAACGACGGTGGAAAAACTGTCGTGGTAATTCCATCAAGACGACGGTTTTATGAATAAAGCGTCGTCTAAAACCATTTAAACGACGGTGCAAAAACCGTCGTTTAAATATTTTATTACGTCTTAAAAAAATTCCGCCGTCTAAGTTGTAAACAAACGACGGATGAAATAAAAATATCGACGTCTGAAATTTTGAAAAACAAATAAAAGGCAAAGTTATGTGAACATACCTTGTCGTCATGCTTTTCTTCATCTTCTTTCTCCTTTTCTTCTTCCTTCTCTTCATCTCTTTTTTCTTCTTCCTTCTCTTCATCTGGCTGATGTTTCCCCATTTTGGCAGTATCATCCTCCAAATGTAGGGATCTCACATCACCTCCAGAGCAGCTAGCTTTGTCAGACATTGGATTTTTGGGGCTTTGGCTAATTCTTGGTTTAAGCATGCTTGGATCAAAATTGGGAATTAATTGGGAAAGCTGACTCAGGAAATGCTCCCTCTCAGCCTCTACCAATTGTTTTGTCCTAGCCTCCATTCTTAAGGCCTCTTCCCTTGCCTTAGCCTCCATCTTTTTAGTCTCTTCTTGAAGGAGAACTCTTAAACTGTCCTTCAAACGGTCGTCAAAGCTCACCCTCTGTGGTTTGGGCAAATTGAAATGTTGCCTTGGGGAAACACCAGCACCAACTCCCCTCAATCTGCCTGGATGCTCGGGGCCCAAAGCCATGGTCAGCACATCATTGCTGCCATCTACTCTGACTTTGCCTTCCGAGACTTGTTTCTGCAATTCATCCTAAAACAAAGATAAACAAAAAAACACACGACGGTTATTTATGTACAAACGACGTATTATATAATTTCACACGACGCAATAACGTATAAACCGACGTTATGATAACTTATCACGACGGTAGTTATACCGACGTGGTTATTTATTTAAAACGACGAAATGAATAAACAACCGACGTCTTATGCTATAATTAAAGAAAACAGAGTAGTGATTCCTATTTAGACCGTTAACGACGTTTTTAACAAAGTTTCGACGTGGTAATATCATTCACACGACGAACAATATAACACACGACGTAATAAGAATAATTCACAGTTTAATAAAAATTTAAAACAGAGTGATAGTAGGCTTACAATTAATTTAGCTTTCTCTGCCACCTTTGGATCAGGGATGTTACCATGTTTGTCCTGTCTAGCTCTCTTCCATAAGGTAGATCGATCAATTTCTACCCCAGGCATGGTTTCCTCCAATTGATCCTCCAATCCAGCATATCCTTTTCGAGACAATCGATGATTGTACTCGAGTTTCTCCCTAATCTGTGCATGTTGAGAATGCACAGACTCAAAATCTTTGGATAGCCTTGAAGCTACAAAGGCATCCCATTGTGCTTTCTCTATGAATTTATATGTTTCAGGGGGTTGGCTTAATTTCTCCCTGTCATTGGTGTATGGAAGGATATAATGCCTCGTTAGTGTAGACTTGAAATCCTTCCATTTCTTGGAAGCAGAAGCTAAAACAGAGGTCTTGCCCCCTTGGCCTACGACAAAAGCCATGTCAACTGCTTCCCAAATCTGCTCCTTTATATCCTTGGGGATTTGGGACCATTTCTTGTCCACAAGTGGGATCCTGGAGCGTGCCAACACACCAATATACGACTGCATCTCAATATGTGCTTGGCCAACACCTTTCCCCCTTTTATTGTACTCAACAATTGGCCTCAGTTTCTGAAGCTTTCTCTTCACAACACGAGGCATTGTGCTCATACCTCGACCAGTCTTTGAATCATCAGAGATTGTTGTCTGGCTGGTTGGTTCTGTCTCAGCAGATGATGAAGCAAACTTCATCTTCTTCGAAGACTTCATCTCCTTCGAAGACTTGTCTTGAGGAGCTACCATTCCAAGCTTCTTGGAGCCAGAATCCTTAGTTTGTTGTTGAGAAACCATTTTAACAGACAAAACTGCAAGTGAAAATATTTCAGGAAAACATTAAGAACACAAACGACGGTATTAAAAAATACGACGTATGATATGATTTTAGACGACGCAATGAAATAATCTCAGACGTAATAAATGTTTAAAAGCATTATTTATATAACGTCGTGGTATATATGTTCACACGACGTCAATAGTAATACACCGTCGTGGTAAACTATTATTTATATAACGTCGTGGTATTTATGTTCATACGACGTCAATAGTAATACACCGTCGTGGTATTAACATTTACACGACATAAAACAATAAGATATTTTGTCGTCTATATTAGATACCAACCCTAGTTTCTTTTTCTTTATATTTTATCAAATAAGGGAAAAACAAAAACCATTGTTCAGAGAAATCAAACCTGCAATTAAACAAGCATATAAAAAAAGACTATTATTTTAAAAACAACTTTGTCAATTTTCAGACGACGCTAGAACAACTTACGAACCGTCGTGGTCTACCGTCGTCTTATTTAGTTGAGGTAGTTGTCTTCAAAGTTGGAAACTTTCCCTCTTTGTCTGTATATTTTATCAAACTTGGAAAGAAGTAAAATGATTTTGGCCAGAAAAAAGGTAAAAAGATTTTTCAAACAAAAAACGTATGAGCATGCAAAACAGTAACCAAAATAGTGAAAATGAAAGCTTACCTTTTGCGTGCAATGAAAGCAAGAGGAAGATGATCGATGTTTAAGTTCAAGGACGACGAAGAAGACGAGAGGAAGACGATGAGAAACTCTGACAATGCTCTGACAAGGAAAAGAGACGAAAAGGTTTCTCTGGAGATTGAAATTTTTAATCGGGTTTGGAAACAGTGCATGTGTAAGTCCAAAAGTTGCTTACATATAAAACCATTTCAAAAAAATAATACGGTGGTTACATTTAACTACGTCGTTTTTAACTAACACGACGCAATATTTTTCGTTCGACGTGGAATCATTTCATTTAACGTCGTTAGGTTTAATATAACCGACGTGGATTTTAATTTTTAAATTATGAATAGAATTTTTTTTTTCCCGTGACCTTTCAGTTTATTTTTCAATTACAGTGCGTTATAAATAGAGTTTTTTTTCCGGAGGAAATTTAAAACGAAGGAAATTAATATTCTGCAATATGTAAAGTTTCTTTTTTGGATGACAGATTTAAATAAAATAAGAATATAAAAACAACTAATGTGTAAGTCAAGTAGACGAAAAGTTGCTTACATATAAAACCATTTCAAAAAAATAATACGGCGTGGAGTTCTGTAATGTACGTCAGTAATACCGACGTTGATTTTACAATTTAAACGGCGGTTTTTTGGTAAGGACCGCCGTTGGTTTTAAAAATTTATTCTATAAATTTGTCGCTTTCATTCATTTTCGCGGTTTACATTTAGGGTTCCAAGTTCTTCCTCTCTCAGAGACACTGTCTCTCACATCTCAAAGACAATAATTTGGAGGTCTTTCTCAAAGAGAAATTGAGCTTACATTTAGGCTAGTTGACAAGAAGAAGCTTGTCAACTAGCCTTCTCACTTCCTTGATCAAGCCTGATAGGACACTTAGTGCTTCTGAATACTCCTTGCTTTCCATCAAAAGAGATGCAAGCCTGACCTCCACTCGCTGTCGAAGGAAAGTTCGCTTCTCAGGGAAATCTGAAGATCAGATGTGCCTGATCCTCTGCTTGATTTTTTTGACTAAGAAGATCCGTCAGATTTGTGATAGCCTCTTCCTTTACGTAGAGCTTCAGAAGAAGAAGATGGGTTTCAAGAATGCGATAGAGAATAGAAATGGCTTCAGATGGCCTCTAAAGCATGAGCAATCGAATCAGTAGTTGCTGGGAGATATGATGAAGACATTGTCAATGCTTTGAACTATACAAGTCCTGCAGAAAGATAAAGGACCAAACTGTTAAAGAAACTGAAACAATGGCGGTTTTCTGTTCTACCGTCGTCTTTTCTCGTCGTCTATATAAAGGTAAGATGGCGGTATATTTATAATTACCGACGTAGATTATTTTGTTAAACGTCGTTAAGTGTACTACAACCGACGTGGATTTTATTTTTAAATTATAAATAGAGTGTTTTTTTCCCGAATTCTTTCAGTTTTAGTTTTCAATTACAAAGCGTGATAAATAGATTTTTCTTTCCCGAGGAAATTTCAAATGAGGGAAATTAATGTTCTAGAATTTGTAAACTAACACGACGCAATATTACTAACCCGAGGAAATTATAAATAGATTTTGCTTTCCCGAAGAAATTTTAAATTAATTCAGTTTGAAACAACGACGGGTTTTTGTTATGACGTCGTTTTTAACTAAAACGACGCAATATTTGTTTTGCGACGTGGAATATTTTCATTTAACGTCGTTAGTTTTAATATAACCGACGTGGATTTGAAATTTTAAATTATGAATAGAATTTTTTTTCCCGTGACCTTTCAGTTTATTTTTCAATTACAGTGCGTTATAAATAGAGTTTTTTTTCCGGAGAAAATTTAAAATGAAGGAAATTAATGTTCTGGAATATGTAAAGTTTCTTTTTTGGATGACAGATTTAAATAAAATAAGAATATAAAAACAACGACTGTTTTTGTATTACTGTCGTCGTTTTTCGTCGTCTTAAGTAAGACTAAGACGACGTAATATATTTGTTTAGCGACGTTGATTTGTTTTTTAAACGTCGTTAGGTATAATATAACCGTCGTTGAAAATTGTCTTTCTGATTGCAAATTTGCAACGACGTTAGGTATAATATTTGTAGATACACAAACGCACACACATCATCAACTTCCAAAAAATTGTCTCTCTGATTGCAAATCTGTGTCATCTGTTAAGATTATGATGTGGAACAGAGTTCCATCTGGTAAGATTTCGTAACCCTTGGGATCTCAGAAAAATCTGCTTATGTCGGCGGTTTTCTATATAAACCGTCGTGGTTATTTCAATTCTTGTCATTAAGTAGATCTACCGACGTAGGATAAGAAAATCAAAGAAAAAAATTGTTAACAAAAATTCTTATTAAGACGACGTATAAAATGAATAAATACGACGTTGAATTTTATAGTACGATTTAAAGATAACGTCGTAGAACTATACGAGAATGACGTCGATATATTTATATTTTTCGTCGTTGTACATTAATTTAATACGGCGATATTTTGTATTTTAAAGCCTTGGATTTGTTTGTAATTATACGGCGTCTTATACGAAAACCTCGTCGTGTTATTTTATGAGTAAAAACGGCGGCTTTTATTGAAATCGTCGTCTTTACTTTCTACGTCGGTCGATTCATAACTTCTGCCGTTCTTTGTTGGTTTTGATTTTACACTGCCGAAATCTGTTTCAAATAGACGTCGGTTGTTTAATTAGGTACGTCGTTGTTTTTGAACAGCCATTTGAATCTCCATTTTTAGTTGTCTAAGGTGGTATTACACGACGGTGTTTTTAGAACCGTCGTCTTTTTAAAAACCACGACGGTTTTCACCTAGACCGTCGTTGTTTTCTGGTCGTCTTTTTCACTTTTTGTAGTAGTGGACTGTGACGGTACAACCTTCAAAGTCAAAAGCCATCGCTTAAAACCACATGGGGCAGCCGCATTTCTTAAGGATGAGACCAACATCCTTCTCAATGACCCCAAGTAAACGCATCCAAAAGTCGGGCTATTGACTATAAATTAAGCGCTTGTTGGGAGGCAACCCAACTAGGTACCTTCATTCCTTATCTTTTTAATTTTTGTTTGTGTGTTTCCCGCGTTCATTTATTTTACTATTCTTTGTCCTTGCATTTATTTACTTTTTAAACATTGAGGACAATGTTTCATTTAGGTTTGAGGTAGGTAACATTCGTTTTATTTTTAATTTTTTTGTTTTTAGTCTTTTTCGAGTCATGCAAAACATTGGTGTTTATGTTTCGATAATACTGTTTTAATCTGTGATGGATTGAAGATTTGGCCCAAGTTTCCTTCTTTAATTTTTTGTGCTGAGTCCAGCCATATAAGGCTCGTATTTCTCTGACTTTTAATTTGGAAGTTACAGCTGTTTTTCTAAACAGGGATCTGGAACTCGAATTTTTCTGCGATTCTGTACGGTGTTCTGTATTTAACGTCAGTTTTCATGCTGTTCTATTCTGTTTTCTGTATTTGGTCTAAATAAAAGTTGTGCCTTTCTTGTCTATTTTCTGAGAATATAAGGCTTCTCAAAATCCATGCAGTACTTTAAGAGATAATTGTTGAAAACTGATCTGAGGTCGAAATTGAAAAGAAGCAGTTTTTCCGAAATGTAAATTCTAGTTAAATTATTGCAAGCGCACAATTCGTACAAGTAATATAGAAATAAGTAGAGTGACGTTCCCACGAAGACTGTAATTTCCTATTAACTACCAATTATGATTAATTTAGAATTTATTTGAACAGTTGATTAAGAAGATTGATTGATTTAAGTAAGCTAAAACAATTATAAAAAATAGCAATTTAATTAATGTTGGAAAATCAAGATGATGAGACACTAGAGCATCCGATTTCACCATAACCAATTCCACTTAATTCTTATAGCCAATTAACCCTAATTACTACCCATGTTGACAGTTGGTTTCTCCTAATTCATTCGATATTCCAACTCGGGCTCAACCAAAAGTATTCTTAATTAACAACACATTCTCTCTCGAGCAATGGATTTAGAAAATCAAGAACCCATTAAGTTCTATGAGAACCTGCAAGAAAACTGCATGAGTCATGTTAGTCCCTCTCGGGCACTCATTCAAGACATGGTATCTGTTATAAGAAGCAAACACCAAACATCTCCTCTCGGTCTCCTCCTGGATCATCAAATCAATTAGATATTGGCCAGATATTCAAAGCATTAAGAACAATAACAAATACTCAACATGAAATAGTAATCAAAAATTAATAGAACTACAAAAATTAAGTATTCATGGTTAGACTACATCGTAGCCCTAGCAAGGAAAATTAGTTCATGACAAAAGAAAAGATAAACAAGAGAATTGTTGTCATAAAACCGATTTGGCAGATGGACTTGATCTCTGGATTCTCCACAGCAACACAGCGACAACAAATTCTTGGCTCTCTCTCTGATATATTTGTGGGTGTATGAAAGTTGTATATGGGAAGATGATAGAAAATATGATCCTCTGAACAGATCCTTAGGGTGACCTTATATAGTGTAAAATAACTAAACCCTACTCTAAAAAAGTCTAGAAAAACTCTCCTAAAGCCAAACAAAATCTCAAACAATTAAGGAAACAAACTAGGAAAGAATCCTTCTTTGACTAGGAAACACGTCATCCAACTTGCATGCATGTTTTTGGGGTCGTTCCACTTCCTATAAAATTCTGGAAAAATATGAGAAACGTAGCTTTATCTCTAAGCTTTCCAAGCATATATTACACGCCACTAGGAAAAATCGCAAAGCTATTCAAATCTTCAATCTTCCACAGCAATGCAGTTCTAATGGGATTTCAACTTAGGCTGTCTTGACTTGCAGGTCTGGAGCATTTGACTTGGTAGAAAATTATGAAACTTTGACACAATGATCTTAAATATCTTAGCTTTCTTCTACAATTGGCCTTGCACTAAAATTCATTCGAAAAGTCGACTTTCAGTTGAAATCCGTCCAAGAGTGCAGAATAGCTGAAAATAAGAAAAGTAAAGTAATAATACTCATTTTAATTAACTTTCCCTACAAAACCTATATATAAAAGGTATAAAAATATAGGAAATAATACTCTTTCTTGTTCTTTTTCACATCCCCAAATAACAGAGGATTTTTCAGGTAGAGATATCATTAAGAGAATTTTTTTTTATACAAGCGATATTTGACTTTAATCTAATCTAAACTACAGGAAAGGTGATTTGAACTCACGTGCAGAGTGGGGAGTACATCCGCTTTAGCCAACTTGGCTAGACCCATGTCTTCGTCATTAAGAGACTTTTGAATGCATCTGCTTGCAGAGCCACAGGTTCTAACCAAAAACATGCGGGAGTTGTGTGCACAACACACAGACTCCACAAACTTAAACGACAAAGTTATCACCTTCATACCAAACTGAGATTTAATTTTGGAAACTGAAAAGAATGATCTTATAAACAATAATTGCAAGCGGAAACGATATCAGAAGGCTGATTTAATACCTTAAGAGTCCTTGACTTGATGTTAATGGAATTTGTGGCACAGAAGAAAACTAATGTGCACAAGTACTTACCAATAGAAAGGACCACAATCCACAACCAATAATGGCCTTGGTTTTTCAGAAACCAGTAAAAATAAATAGGCCACAAACTTCATACTGTGATTAATCAAACACATAGTTGCACTACGTTTTCTTAACAGAATTTGTCCTTCCCAACAAAAACATAACTTACACAAAAATTTACATACATATAGCCTTCTTTCTTATCAGTATGGCCAAATTAAAGCGATGCAAAACTACAAATAAGTCCACTAAAAACGATTGATAAACAGAAAATATGCAACTTAGTACCGAAAATGATTTAAACCTGCGATACAAATGACTCCTTCAAGCATGCTCTGGAAAATGGGGAAGGGCATGGTGGAACTTGTACTTCCACCACTCCTTCAAGCATCTGAACAACCTTCCTCATATTGGGTCTAAGAGAAGGGTCTTCTTGAATACACCAAATAGCAACCATCACAAAATTTTCCAGTGTCGTTTTATCACCCAGGGCCTGAACTTCATAATCTACAATAGCATCTAATGCTCCTCCAAGGAAGCAATCATAGACCCAATCCGTTAATATTGCTTTCTCTTCGCAGTTATTTTCCACATCAACGCTTCTCCTACAACAAATGATCTCAAGCAGCACAACACCAAAGCTGTACACATCAACTTTGGTAGTGATTGGCATGTTCCTAAACCACTCAGGTGCAACATACCCTTTTGTTCCTCTAATGGCAGTATGAGTCTTGCTCTGATCCATCTTCAAAAGCTTTGCCAATCCAAAGTCAGAGATTCGAGCAGTGTAATAATCGTCAAGCAGTATGTTCTGAGGCTTTATATCACAATGGATAATTTGAGTACTGCACTCTTCATGCAAGTACAGAAGTCCTCTGGCAACTCCATAAGCAATTTCAATTCGTTGTCTCCAACTCGGTTTGATATCAGTAAAAAGGTAGCTTGCTAATGTGCCATTGCTCAACAATTCATACACTAGCAACCGCTGTTGCCCCTCATCACAATATCCGAAAAGGCGAACCAGATTCTTGTGATGTGTCTGACCAATTACATTCAGTTCTGTTTTGAATTCCTTCTCAATTTCTTGCATCACATAGTTTAGCTTCTTCACTGCCACTTGGACACCAGAACCAATTTGTAGTACCCCTTTGTAAACAGTTCCAAAAGCACCTTTGCCTAATTCTTCCTTGAAATCATTTGTAGCTTCTCGAAGCTGTTCATAACTAAAAGAACGCAAATTCGAGTCCAAAACAATTTCGGCAGACCTTACATGTTTCTTCCTGAAAATCAAGACAAATCCCAGACAAAGACAAGCACCTAAGATAAAATTAACAAAGATAGAGGTACCCAAAAGCACTGATTCTGCACGTATCACAGTGGTCTGGCTCTTCTTCTTCTTATCATCTGGACATGGATGTTGAGGAGCTGGTATTGGTAGAGTTGAATTGTCCTTTCTGACTTTGATGAAGGCTTGTGAATTAAGACCTGTATCCACTCTCCCATTTGAGAGAGGTAACTTCTTTTTCCAGCAGGTTTCAGACCGAAAAATAGCAACAGCACACAAACAGTCTTGAAAGCAAGATTCATTGCACTTCTCTGCAGTAAAAGGTTTTAACTGCACATAATCTGAGGTTGGCCAATCTGTATTTGTTAGCGCCTCAACATCATATAAATCGTTTGTGCGACTAAGCTCATCTTCTTCACAGCCTTGTATGAAATCCGGTTTGCATCCCCGATATGGATCATTTGGATCAAGTAAAGAGAACCCTTTTGGGCATCCACAGGTTGGCCTCTTATCTTTGAGAGTGCAGATACTGTTGTACCCACAAACACCAACACCTGAATCTTCTCTATTTCTTTGGCAAATATCATCTGGCTCTGACCACCGAAGAGTCCAGCTCACATTTCCAGTGAAATTCTTGGGGTGATAATATTGAGCAAAAATCCCATCAAAGTTGAGAGTTGCTCTAATATAGTTGTCCCTTGCTGAGACTGCCTCTCCCACTTCAAGATTGTACTTTCCACCATTCTCTCTCACAACATACAAGTAGCCTGAGACATTGAAAACCAATTCTTTACCTTCACTACCTGCCACAGTCCCTGAGGTCGTGTCGGTTGCATAGTAAGGTGCATTGGCTAAGTTTGTTGGCAAGTTTATGGTGCTGATTACAAGGTTCCCATCATCTTGCAGAAGCAGCTGGAACCGTCCTTTCGAATAGTTAGTCTCCGATTGTCGAGACGAAAGCTTCCTACTTCTTTCAAATGTCTGTCCAGGCAACATGGTATCAGTGGGATTGTTGAAGGTCTCCCATAAGCTTTCTAAATTTCTATCTTGAAGAACAAAGTTGCCTGTATCATTCATGACCCCTTTGGCAACAACACCAGCACTGGTTCCAGATTCCCATAGCTCATCACCCTGAGGACTTCTAAGCACTAGACCGCTGTTGGCAGTCAAGTTCACAGTTGACCCCTTGGGTGCAACTGCAGCCTCATTATCCCGATTTGCATTCCAAACTATGGTTCTGTCTGGTATTTTGGCATACCATATTGAGAGCAGGAAAAGATCATTGCTTCCAAGTGGAAAAAATCCAAAGGCAAAATCACCAGATGGAGAAAGCCATGGTGAGGAGTTAGCTGCAGTTGCAGTTAGGAAATCCCCCACTGCTATGCCACCATTAGTTTGAGCAAACACAGAAACTGGTAGCAGAAACAGAGAGGAAAACAGAAGCAGCCGTACAGTAAAAGCCATTGCTAATTTTCTAGCACCAATGTGGTTAGGCATACTACAATAGCCTAGCTGGCTATATTTCATAATGAAGAATGGGGCCGTGGACCTTGTTTCCTTGAAATTTCTTGCTATAAATGCGTGTGCCACATCTTAATGAAGCATGAGACGCGCTCATTTCTAATTTGTGTATACTAGTCTATATTAACCATCCACTACGGCACGAACTTAAGGTCATCTCCATTCATAAGGCTAAATGTAGTCCGGAACTAAAAATTTAGTCCTTCAAAATATTAATTTTTTAAAGAATAGTGCAGGGCTATATTTTTTGGGAAATGCTAGCAACCTTCTCTCTAACCTTCTCCTTTGGACCTTCTCTCTTTTTCTTATGACATGTGTTATTCTCATTACACTAAAAACAATGTCATTAATGCATTATACAAGCTAACTTTTGCTTTCCAAGTTTACCCTATTCAATTGATCTAAATTTTTTTTTTGACAACTTTCTTACCATCTTAATAAAAAGTTTTAAAAATAAAAAAATAAAAATTTAACGTCAGATATTTTTGGGTTTGCTTTTTTTTTTTTTTAATACAGGTTTTGGCTCTCCTCTAAGCCTTTTGCCTTGGGTTGTTGTAAATGTTTGTCTTCATGACCATTAAAAATAGAGTAGAGCAACATATTATAGCCGTTTGTATAATATAGATGCAAACCACTCTTTTGTTTTTCTTTTGTTAATCTAAACTGTAATTTATTTATTTATTTTCATATTGAATTCGATTTTGATGATTTTCTTTCTATATATTTTATCTCAAGCCTACGTTGTTAGGGGATATTTTGGTTTATTTAGTAGTATAAAAAAAATGCAATCAAGCAATTTCCTTTATAAAAAAAAAAAAAAAAAAAAAAGTTAGTCTGAAAACTCTGTACCATTGGGTGCTTACAAATGTGAATGACGTCTTTTTTATATATAAAATAGAAAATAGAAATTTCTTTTGTGTTAAAAAAGAGAGGAAAGCAGACATTTTCTTTCAAAAAAATAACTTACGTTATAAATAAAAATAAAAAAACTTTTTATTAAGATGGTAAGAGAGTTGTTTTATAAATAAATAAAAATTAATTGAATAGGGTAAACTTGGGAAGCAAAAGTTAGCTTGTATAATGCATTAATGACATTGTTTTAAGTGTAATGAGAATAACACATGTCATGAGGAAAAGAGAGAATGTCCAAATGAGAAGGTTAGAGAAAAAGTTGCTAGCATTTCCCTTTAGCTAAACTATGGAAAGTTATATAGAAAAAAAAATATAAAAAAAAAGGACGGATACAGCTGGAAATGAGTAATAAAAGGGGTGCTGTCAAATCTGAGCTTTTCGGGTAGGAGTAAGACAGAATTGGAAAAAGATGGAAGAAAGACCCCATCGACTGAAGACTACAAAGTCTTCCGATTTTCAAGGATACTTGATCTTCCCTTTCTTTGGTCCTCAAAAATATGATTTCTACTATCCAATGCAAGATGTGTTATTTCTCCTATAAACCTGTGCAGGCTAACTTGACTGTTGCTCACAACTGGATCATACCTCTTACTAGTGATAGTTAGAGCAACTCCACCCATTTGCCCTTAGCCATGGCAAGGGTGGAGTTAGGGCAAGCACTATTTACGTGAATAGTGGCTGTCCTTGCAAATAGTAAATTGTGTCTCCACCCGTTGCCCTTAGCCATGGCAATTACTATTCATTTTTTTGTTTTTTCCTCCTATTTTTTAATGAAAATAATTAATTTGGGTAATATTTTCAGATAATATTTTTGGGTTCGTACATATCAATATTTATTATAAAATTCATATCTCAATCGGAAATTTTTTTGGTATTTATAGAAAAAAAAAAAGAGAGTATTTTTTTGGTATTTTTTTTTAAAAAATTCAATTTTTTTTCATTTTTTTATTGCACAAAAATTGGCTGCCGTTGGATTGGAGAAAAAAATCTGATCGGAGAGCTCAGAGTGCGACACGTGGACTTTTAGTGGCACTGTAGCGCCAGACACTGTAGCATCACTGTAGCACTGCGGTACTGTAGCGGCACTGTAGCTATACTGTAGCGATACTGTAGCACCAAAACGAGGGTTGGAGCTCGGGCCAACCTTGCCTTCGGGCCAGCCCAGGTTGCTGGGTCCCACCTTGCCCTCGGGCCTGGGCTGTCCGTTGGAACACCTTTTTTTTTTTTCCTCCCCTAGCCTCGGGCTGGGCTGTGCCGCTGGAGAAGCTCTTAGGTGTTGTCCCTTGGTTGGGTTGTTGTTCCTTCCTTTCTGAGTTTTTTGCTCAGTTTGTTGTTTCTTTGTTCCCATGAATCTCCTCCTCGTTGTTTTTATTAGGCTTTTGCCTCATTTTTTGTTATATATTATTCACTAATCCAAAAAAAAAAAAGTCAAAAATATCTTCTGCGTCCATGTCTGTATATTCAGGCAATCTCCAACTATGGGCTATATCCTAAATATAGCCCTAAAATAATGCAAAACTCATCTTCAGTTATGGGCTAAACAAAATTTTGGCCAAATTTGGAGGAACACTTTTGGCCCTTTAGCCCTTCAACTGGGTTACATGTAGCCTAGCTTTGGCCTAATCCAAAATTTTTGTGAGCCCTATGCATGTGCTTTTAAATGTTTTCAATTCATGTTGTTTAAGAAAAAAAGTATAAAAAAATATTGGTTATGACCGTTGCAGGTCAGACCATTGAAAACCAATCCTTTTTTTTTTTTTTTAAATGTGATCACCTTTTTAAATGTCAATTCATGTAATTAAGAAAAAATTACAAAAAATTATTGGTCATGGCCGTTGGAGACTCATCTTTTTTTTCTTTTTCTTTTTTAATTTACATGTGGTCACCTTTTTAAATGTTTTCAAGTGTTGTTTCAAAAAAAATTATAATTAAATTAAACAATATATAGTTGTAGAATATATGAGCATTGTATCATAGTTTTTCTCAAAATAATAAAATATAAATGACCCTAAAATATAGCCTGCATGACTGGATATGGAAAAATTTAGCCATGCACTATTCTTTGAAAAATTAATATTTTAGAGGGCTAAATTTTTAGCCATGGACTACATTTAGCTCTATGACTGAAGATGGCCTCATGGTCATATGTTCTTTGCCCCAGCTTACCTCTAACTAAAGTTTCTAGTCTCTGATCTATTATGGTCATGCCCATCAAGTAATCTAAGTTGGGCACGACAAAGAACACGACCCGCTAACACAAATTTGCCACCCTAGCTCCAAGGACAAGACAAAGAACACGACCCACTGACACGAATTTTCCACCCTTACAAGCCAAAAGATGTAATAAATATGAACGTTGCTATTTACGTAATTCTAATTTGATTATTTGAAGTTGAAGCCAATTGCTAATGAAATCTATCACACAATGTTTCTTTTAAAAAAAATTTATCATTTCCATTACATAAATAGAGCATTCTTTCTTATTATCGCCAGTATACTATGGCCAAATAAAATTGATACATATATCTAAGACGCGATCACAATGCAGAACTACAAACTAGTGTGATCACAGAATCAAATCCAAAAAAAAGAACATTGACAAGCAGGAAATAAGCTAGTACTGGCAGTAAAACCTTAGCTGCAATGCAATGCAATACAAACAAAGCTGGTTTCAGCCTGTTCTGGTGGTATATGGGGATGGACATGGAGGAACATGCACTTCCACCACGCCTTCAAGCATCTGCACAACTTTCCTCATAGTTGGTCTAAGAGACGGGTCATCTTGAATACACCAAATAGCAATCATCACAAGCTTTTCCGGCTTCATTCTATCATCTAAGGCCTGAACTTCATTATCTAGAACTAGAACAGCATCTAACATTCCTCCGCGGTAGCAATCATAGACCCAATCCATTAAAATTGCTCTCTCCTCACTGCTATTGTCCACATCAACGCTTCTCCTACAGCAAATGATCTCAAGCAGCACAACACCAAAGCTATACACATCAACTTTGGCAGTGATTGGCATGTTCCTGAACCACTCAGGGGCAACATACCCTTTTGTTCCTCTAATGGCAGTATGTGTGTGGCTCTGATTCATCATCAAAAGCTTTGCCAATCCAAAATCAGAGATCCAAGCAGTGTAATAATCGTCAAGCAGTATGTTCTGAGGCTTTATATCACAATGGATGATTTGGGTGCTGCACTCTTCATGCAAGTACAAAAGTCCCTTGGCAACTCCACAAGCAATTTCAATTCGCTGCGTCCAACTGGGTTTTGTATCAGCAAAAAGGAAGCTTGCTAACGTGCCATTGCTTAAGAACTCATATACTAGCAATCGATGTTGCCCTTCGTCACAATACCCAACCAGGCAAACTAGATTCTTGTGATGTGTCTTACCAATTACGCTCAGTTCTGTCTTGAATTCCTTCTCACCATCTTGTATCACACAGTTTAGCTTCTTCACTGCCACTTGGACACCAGAACCAATTTGTATTGTCCCTTTGTAAACAACTCCAAACGCACCCCTTCCTAATTCTTCTGTTAATCCATTTGTAGCTTCTTGAAGCTCTCGGTAACTAAAAGAACACAAATTTGAGTCCAACATATTTTTGATAGACCTTACTTGTTTCTTCTGGAAAACGAAGAAAATCCCAGACAAACAGCAGCACTAAACATAAAACTAACAAAGATAGGGGTAGCCAGAATTACGGATTCCATGGGTATCAAAGTGTTACTGCTCTTCTTCTTCGTATCATCTGGATTTGGCATTGGAGAAAATTGTAGAGTTGTGTTATCCTTTCTGACTTTGAAGAAAGCCTTTGAATTAAGACTAACATCCACTCTCCCATTTGAGAGAGGTAATTTCTTTTTCCAGCAGGTTTCATTCCTGAAAACAGCAACAGCACACAAACAATCTTGAAAGCAAGATTCATTGCACTTTTCTGCAGTAAAAGGTCTGAACTCCGCATAATCTGAGATTGGCCAATCAATATTTGTCATCACGATTACATCATATGGATCTTTTGTGGTAGTAAGCTCATCTTCTTCACAGCCTTGTATGAAATCCGGTTTGCAGCTCCCAAATGGTTCCTTTGGATCAAGTAAAGAGAATCCTCTTGGGCATTGACAGGTTGGCCTATTATCAGCGTTGAGCTTGCAGATACTGTTGTACCCACAAATACCAAAACCTGAATCTTCTGTAATTCTTCGGCAAATATCATCTGGCTCTGACCACAGAAGAGTCCAGCTTACATTTCCAGTGAAATTCTTTGGGTGATAATATTGAGCGAAAATCCCATCAAAGTTGAGAGTTGCTCTAATATAGTTGTCCCTTGCTGAGACTACCTTTTCCCCTGCAAGATTGTACTTTCCACCATTCTCTCTCAGAACATACAAGTAGCCTGAGACATTGAAAACCAATTCTTTACCTTCGCTACCTGCCACAGTCCCTGAGGTAGTGTCGGTTTCATAGTAAGGTTCATTGGCAAATTCTGTTGGCAAGTTTATGGAGCTGAGCACAAGTTTCCCATCTTCTTGCAGAAGCAGCTGGAACCGTCCCTTTGAATAGTCAGTCTCCGAATATCGAGATGAAAGCGTCCCACTTCTTTCAATTTTCTGTCCAGGCAACAAGGTATCTGTAGGATTGTTGAAGGTCTCCCATAAATTTCCTGATTTGCCATCTTGAAGAACAAAGTTGCCAGTATTATTCATGACCCCATTGGCAACAACACCAACAATGGTTTCAGATTTCCATAGCTCTTCACCCTGAGGACTTGTAAGCTCTAGTCCACTGTTAGCCAAGTTCACAGTTGATCCATTAGGCGCAAGCGCAGGCTTATTATCCCTATTTGCATACCAAACTATGGTTCCGTTTGGTATTTTGGCATACCATATTGAGAGCAGGAAAAGATCATTGTTTCCAAGTGGCAGAAATCCAAAGGCAAAATCACCAGATGGAGAAAAACATGGTGAGGAGTTACCTGCAGTTGCAGTAATAGAAGCACCGACTGCTATGCTAAACTTCACACAGAGAAGCGCCGACTGTCAAATTGCAATACTCAGAGCAACCTGTTTCACTGTTGAAAGTTTGGGACCTGGAAACCAAACTTCACACAGGAGAATTTTTCAAATTTAGTACATGGTTGCAAGCATGACAAGTACAGCCGTTTTAAAATAGTGGGAGCAATAATTCAGCAATAAAGGAAGTGTACTACAAATGAATAAACAAGCATTAACGAGAAAGGTAAGAACATAAAACAATATCAGGTAAAATAAGATAATCACATTTTCCTGTTCATAGTAAAAAGGAAGTATTTTGTGCACATAAAAAAAACATTCAAGATAAAACCAAGTGCCCACCTTTGACCACAATAAGACATTAATTTTTTCTTTGAAAATTAGAGCTATTAATTAACTATCATGAAAACCAATTCCGAAATTTTTTCAATGCTTTAGAGAAGAGCATTCTTTAGTACCAAAACAACAAAAGTACAGCACCTCAGCCAAACAATTGACATCAACAGGTAATTTAGTCCAAGTTCATTGTTATTTATAGGTGAAGTTGTAGAGCATACACAACTGGCTCCATGATCATTGTTGAACTACAGAACCAGGCTGCCAGGAAAGATCTTTGAAAGTACTACTATGTCAATGTGTAGATAAAATGGCATATTGAGACATTTTTTCTGGCCAAATGAAGAAAGTCAGGTTCAAGAACAGAACTTGCACACATTAGACATTGAGGATTTCATGATTGGTTAACAATCTAGTTTAAATACTCACCGTGTTTGTAGGTCAAGTGCACAGTAATTCAAAATTCCAGATTCGGCCTTCAACCCTGCATAAATTAATAAGTACTGCAATGTGCTGCAACTACAATCATTGAGTTCTTATGCTAACTGCTGTCAATTATTCAGTCTGACTCCACCACTGGTAAAAAGGGTCCACAATCATACCTGTAATTTGAAATTAAAGAAGGAATAGCCTTGGTTTTAAAATAAAACATGTCCATGTGGCAAACATAAGATAGCTATAGTAACTGGTGTAAATTAGTTTTCCATGTGCATTATCTTTCCTTAAAATACAGGTCTGATATCGGAACAAGAAACTTAACAGTTCCACATGAAAATTCAGCTGGAGGCTCTTGGGATAGTAACTGATCCAATCAATAAAACGTGGACATACAGAATTTCTTTCTAGGAGATATACAAGATTTCTAGGGAGACAATATAAATTGAGTGTATGAATTAATGTCTCTACAAACTTGATTGGAAGACTAATTATGAATAAGATTTACATCCACAATTTATTCAGTTTCCAATTTATAGCATCTGCAAATGGTTTAAAATTCAAAGCTCTGAAGTAAGCGATATCATCAATATTGAGATATTAACAGAAGTCGACTTTCATGACCACTGAAGGGGGAAAAAACTGCTACAAAGGAAAGATTATCAGCTGGACTGAATGATTCTTAAATCTACCACAGTGTGGTTTAAATTCTACATAATGCAGATCAAAGGCTTCCTGTCCTGAGATGCAGATAGCAGACCAGAAAAAAGTCACTCCACTTAAAACATGTACAAGGATTTTGACCAATTATAAGTCCTTGATTCAATTCTCATTTTTAGTCTTTTCATTTTAAAGAGTTGTGTGAAACATCATTAAAGGTTAGAATTGCTAGAAACATTAGGAACTTTAAGTACACGAAATTGCTCATCACAAGGCCGCATGTTCAAATATTCAGAAACATCACACAGAAAATGGCTCATAGACACATTTCAAGAACTTGCAGTCAGCAAGAAGTTAAATTGAAGGAAGATCAATTGTATTCATGGGTTACATAAACAGTAGAAAAATGATTGAAATGTATAAACTTCCATTCCACCAACTGCCAAAAGTAAAGTGGCTATCTTCTAGAACAAATAAATACTCTTTCTAACAATTTCTTACAGGGTTCTGTACATAAAGTTTTCTCTCATCTCCTAAATCTAATACTCAAACCAACAATTGCAACAAACAAAAAAATAACAATAATAAACGAATGAACAACTAGAAGGACAACAAAAGAAAAATTATGTATAAAGATCTCATCTTCTTACCTATATAACAGAGTGAAAATAAGGAAACTGCAAAAATGTGGAAACAGAATGAGATTTGTATTCTCTTTCTTCTCTGGGATCCCTAGTCTCGGTTACCGGTTCTGGGTAGGATTTGATTTGCTGGGCGGGGCCTTTCTGAAACTTGTCTCTACAGATTTCTTGGGATCTTCCATTGCTTTGCTGGACTTGTTCGGATTTGCAGAAAATGAGGCCACTGAAGCTAGCAATCTTCTGGGTTGATTTCTGTATCTCCCTGGAACTTGGGTCTCTTGGTGCAGTGACAGTGAAGAACATGTCACACTCACAGCGTGCATGAGAATCAAGGCAAAGAAGGCAAGCAAGATTCTCTGACTGGTTTTCATGGCGTTGTTTGGTTTGATTTGATCTGATGAAAAGAAATCGAATGTGGGTAAAAAGATGAAAGGACAGGGTATGATGCCTATACATATGAAGATTTTCTTCTTTAATCTCTAATAAAAGAAGGCAAAAAGCGGCAGTGCATGCTTTGTTATGCGTAATTTGGTTAACGAGTGTGAATGTAATGTAATATATAGATAACTAGTGTACATTCTCTCCCTCTCCTAGGAACCTATATGCTGGGCAAGTACTTATTTTGGTGTATAAAAACAAGAATTAAAATTTTTTTGTTCAAGTCCAATTGATGAATACACTAATACATGAAAAATTATAAGTCAAATTACAAAAAAAAAAAAAAACATAGACTTGCTCAGATGTTTTTGGTTCAATTGTAATTTAAATTTTTTTGTTCAAGTCCAATTGATGAATACACTAATACATGAAAAATTATAAGTCGAATTACAAAAAAAAAACATAGACTTGCTCAGATGTTTTTGGTTCAATTGTATTTACCTGAAGTTAGTGCAATTGTATAATGATCTTTTTTCTTAATATTGAAAGAGGTTCTAAGTTTCGGATCTCTCGGTCCTCGCATATCAAGCAAAAAACACCATGTGCTCGGTGTGAATTTAATTTGCCATACATTGTGGGTGTTATGGGTTGGTTAGATAATTAGCAAGCAGAAAAATCCTTGTGCCCATTCCTTTGTTTTGTTGTGTAACAGGTTACAACTCGGAAGCAGCTGATCATGTGATGCTGAGTTTAATTGTCATACTTCTATGACTTTTCTCTGCAAACTTGAATATTTTACAAAATAATCTCATGTGACTTATCACATGAGACCAAATCAGACGCCTCATTTCTCTGTCCATCCTTTTGCTTTGTTTAATAACCGATCACTATTCTATATTAAGTGGTACAAAACAAACACAGCTAAACTTGGCTGGGTAAGCTTGCTTTCCAAACGTGAAATACCCTTTTAATCTTCTACGAAACCGTCACATATGCCAAGCTCCTGTATCAAGAAATAGCTCTGATGTGTGCCATCTCGAAAAGCAAGGTTTCTAACGAGGAACTTTAGCATACGCGTGTCGGTTATGTATAACTTTCTTCTCATTGCATACATGTAAGAAAAAAGTTAAATACAACCGAACCGGCTCATACAACGATTTTCAGGCTTCCATGCTTCAAAGAAGGCTCTCATTTTCAGACTTGCATTATATTTGAGTTTTTGTTCATTTCCCATGAACCCACATGTTTTCTCCAGGTTGAGAAATGGGTTGAAAAGAGAACATGGATTTGAGCAGCAAGAAGATATTTAAATACCAAGTATGATTATCAACTTGGCCATCAAGCCATCACGCATGCTGATCATTTGCTAATACAGCATGATTTTCTCTATGAAATTATGTGATTCGGATCAATCCCACAGTGAGCTCTGATTAGTCCACTTGGGATCAGCAAGCTTTTTAATCTACACACAATTTATAAGAGTTGTGTGGTATTATTGAGCATGTGTCACTTTTTTTTTAATTATCGTCTTTTTTTTGCCGTGGATGTCATGGTTGACGTCGACAGTTCACAATATGAACTCATCTCTATTGATAGAAGTCAATTGGTCAAGGAGATTAAAGAAGGAAATTATAGTTTTTTGTACCACAAGATCTGGTCAAGGAACTCCTGAAAGTTGTATTTGCAATAAATTTTGTGAAATTTTGTTGAGAGGAGAGGATTTTCCATTTGGTTGACATAAGTACATGTGGATCAAAGAATCTTTCTGCAGAGAAAAGCATGTGGTCTATGTCAGCAGGACTATGATAGAACACAGTGCTCACACACCTGACCTCTATGATTAAGAGACCAAATGATGTTACTGTGTGTAGACCGAACCCAGAAGCAGTTTTCCTTCTTTTAAAAAAAATAAAAATAAAAATGGAAAAAAGCAAATTTATATCATATTCCCCTTAGCAATTTTACAGAAGCAAGCTACTGTCCTATGTTTTACAGAAAAATGTTAGGAGAGCAGTATACCAGCTTAATTTCCAAAGAACCCTTTAGAAATGTGTTTTTCTTGTATGACCCGCCCACAATGCTTTTGTTGTGTTTTCTTTACATTTTAGGCAACTTTTGCAGGTTTTCAGTCCCATTTAGGAAAACCAATTTTAGAACTGGATTCATCCAATATACATAGGTAGGATTTCTAAACTGGATTGAACTATATAGAATCACCAGTTTTCCACATTACATTACTTATCATACAAGATATACAAATTCAGCAATTTCCATCAATTGTTCTGACAAATAAAATGAATGAAAGAGCGTAAGGCTTACATCGTTTATTCGTTTGGCATACAATTGTTATCTCATTCGGTTTCCCCATTGTCTGACAATATTGAGGCAGCATCCTTCCATACAAGATTACTATAACCAAATTGTCTAGCAAAACAAGAAATCAACTGGTCCTGAATTACTTCTTCTGTAGGAAGCACCAAGTCTGTCTCCCTTCTCAATGATGTAACTTCTTTATCTGCAATGCCACAAGGTACGATATGCTTAAAATAGTCCAAATCTGGATCAATGTTAAATGCCAATCCATGAGAAGTGATTCCATATGAAATCCGTACACCAATTGCACCAATTTTTCTGTCTCCAACCCAAACCCCCGTTTCACATTTTTTTCCAGGAGAAGCTTTCACACCATACAGAGACGCCAATTCAATCATGCTTGACTCAAGATTCTCCACGTATTTACGAGCACCAAGCCCAATATCCCGAAGAGAAATAATGGGATATAAGATGGCTTGATGTGGACCATGAAATGTAATGTCTCCTCCTCTTTGTGTGTAGTGCAGTTCAGCTCCTATTCTTTTAAGTTCAGACTCGGGAATCAACAGATTGTGATCAGTTCGCCGTTTGCCAAGGGTGTACGTAGGTGGATGTTGCAGGGACAGGAGAGTATCTGGAATCTTATGAATTTTTCTATTGGAGGCCAGCTTTTCCTGCAGCTTAAGTGCATCCAGATAGCTGATTGCGCCCATTTTCAAGACCTCGAGATTTCTTGGAACTCTCATTCTCTGTAAACCACAGTACAACTAATTATGTATTTTTCTTTCGTCACATAGAATTAACACAACACATCGTGTTCAGCCTTCAGATCATACGATGTCTACAGCCTTTTATAAACTATAAAGAAATGATTAGCAAGTTACAAATTCATAGATAAAAAATCCATGAGAAGGGTGGAGGTCACTTGATTCCAAGTTACAAATTTTACAGTTAAAAGCATGATATAAGTTGAACAGAATTTCAATTTCAAGGTATGAATTGATAAAGCATGATATAAGTTGCCCAAAGAAAACTGAAAAGAGAATAACTTTACAGTATATTGAAGACACAGTATATCAATTTGATCTGCACATTGTAATATACTGGAGAATTAAATGTGAATTTCTTGAATTCTTGAAGATATGGGCAAGCAGAGAAACAAACCAATAACCTCTACCACCGCAGCTACAACTTGTATTCTCTTGGTTTCTTGAGATTACAAGTTATACCATTTAAAAATCAAACATAAGCTCTCTAAACAGACAGACCAAAGTTTGTTTCTTGGGCATGCCATGGCAGCTCTGTTAGGATAGGGCTACAATCAAAATGGAAATTGGCATATAGACCCACTGAGCTTCAAAGACTATCATGTAAGCATTTGACCAAACAGTTAATGGGCATCAAATGTTAAGCATGAATTCACAGATTCAAACAAGCCAAATGACAAAGATACAATGCTAATGGAAACCAAAAAAAACAAAAAAACAGTCATCAAATGTTAATCGTGGATTCAAACCACCAAAAGGTTCAAAAATAAGCTACTGATAATACCACATTTCCGGGAAAGAAAACAAATTTACAAAATAAAGAGTCTTAAGAAAGCAGAACCAGTGACTGTTTACCCGTACAAACCAAACCACCGAAGATGAGAGAGAGAGAGAGAGAGAGAGAGATGGTTTTGTCCAATCTTAATCTTTTACGGTTGAACGCACCGTTTCGGCTCTCCACTCGTTTCCCTTCTCTCTCTCCTAAACGAATCGCCAAGCACTTGGTTCGTTTGAAGCGGCCTAATCCTGTTCACGGCTGCAAACTGAAACCTTATTTGCTTAAGCTAAATTTTCACCTAATCATGTAGGGTTTTTTTTTAAATAATTTGAACTCCTAAATTGGGCATAATAGTATAACTCCCTAAATTAAATTCAACATTTTGCATCAGATAAAAGACTGGATTAGGGAAGTTTTTATCCTTGCACAAAGCACTTTGTAGCGTTCCGCAAAGCATTTGAACTTGTAATAAACATTTTGACATGTTTCTAAACTACTTTTAACAAATGCGCAACACTTTTTAGTGGAAGTAGCACTATCGTTTTTTATACAAATGACATTAAGAAAGGGGTTAAGAAATGGGGAATCAAATTTAGAACTTTTATACATGGATAATTGCTCCTAACCACTTGAGCTACAAGTCACTTGCACAGAAGTATCACTATAACCATGTTGAACACATACAATGATGCAATCAATGACATAGACAGCTTGAACCAATCAATGACAGAATCATAGCCCATCCTTCTGCAACATATACAAAATGTGCAACCATCCTCCATGACATGTCCTCTTCTTTGCCAGCATGAGCAGAAAAATTTGTATAAAACGGAAATAGCATTGTTTTGCTATCCCCAACCAATTACAGTCTTCCAGGTGAAAAAATTATCATGAGTGACATACTGTGATTGGCCGGAAATAGCAAAATAGTGATATTCCCATTTCATGTAAGTGTTTCTCCTGCATGAGACATACTTCAAGACAGCACGCATCAACCCTTTCTTTAAGTTGCTGTTTCTATAATGAATTTCTTTAAGCTGTTTTCAATTGAATAGAAAACAACAATCATACAACATTGCCACTTTATTTCATTGTCAGAGGAAAAAGAAAAGAGAAAAGAGAAAAAACTGAATTTGACTATTATATACGACAACTTACTATGCCCAAAGACAAACTGTCAAGGAAACAAAAATCTCTTTTTGCCATCTATATAACATTATGTTTGTTTGCATAAACAAATCATGAAGAGCAAGAAAGCATGCAAACTCCAGGCCTATAAGCCCACGCTGGGGGCAAGCGAGCATATTTTTCCATTCCCGGTTGCTCATCATATGGCCGTTCCATTACGTTAAGCACCCTCTGAACCTCTCCAAAATCACCTTGTTCGGCTGCATCAATGGCACTCTGGCATAAATAGTTTCTGAGAATATACTTAGGGTTCACTGCATTCATTGATGCCTTCCTTTCCTCATCTGGGATGCCGCTAGCAGCCAGCTGCACAAGCAAAAGACATCATGTGAGAAAATTAAATACAACAGAATCTTTGCTTTTGACAGGACATGAAGCAACTGAATCAGTTTTAATTCTTCGAGTGAAGTGGGAATCAAAATGATAAACTTTTCGAAGATAGGAGTCATATGAAAACCAGAGCTCAACGTACCTCCTCTATGTAGATTTTCACCCAGCTGATCCATGCCTCCTTCCGCTCCTGCCCAATATCTAATAGAACGGCCTTTAGTGGGTTCAACAACTCCTCTTCTGGAATGCTGGGATCAGCTTTGATATTGGATAGCAACCGGAAAAAATTTGTGTAATCCACTTTGTCGACAGCCATATTATTTAAAAGTTTACTGATCAGCTGTTTGATGTACTTGGGAAGACCAAGTTTCTTGGTCATTATAGCTTGATAGTCATCCATGAATCTGGTTCCATATCTGTAACAAATCCACACAAAAAGAGGTTCAATTAACTGCCACTGGAAGATACAATTTAATTAGGAGAAGGGTGTATGAATCACAACTACCTTTCCATTGCATAATTTGCTTCCTTATCATCTATCAACTGGGCAGCTGACAGAGTTCTAGTGAATTGTGCAATATTCCATAAGCCAATATCAGGCTGATTTGCAAAACAATACCTCCTCCCAGGAAGATCCGTGGTATTCGGAGTGTAACTTGGATCAAATGCATCCAGAAAACCAAAAGGACCGTAATCTATGGTAAGACCCAAAATGCTCATATTGTCAGTGTTCAACACACCATGAGTAAAACCAACCCCCTGCCATTTGGCAACCAAGGAAGCAGTGCGCTCAGCAACCTCTACTGCCCAAGCTGTTAAAAACCCAATCATGGGAGTAAAAGCACAGAAAAACAGTTAATTAAGTATGCCTGAATGAAACTTTTCTATCATAGACTCTTTTGGAGTAGCAGTAAAGAGTAGAGAGAAAATACCAAGTTTGGCATAAAGGAAGATTGCCAATCTCAATATTAGTAACAACATTGGACACAAAAGGTATGCCTGAATCAAGTCCTTTCTTTTGTTTTCTTTTTCTTTATTTTGTGATACGTAATGACTTCTGCAGTTCTATTAAAATAATATGAGGGTTCCTGAATAATGTGGTGCAACATGTACCACAGTATCAACACCAGACACCTTATTTGACTGGCATACATGAAGAAAATATATAGATGCAACTTTGGAACGAGATATTGCATCCCTAATAAAATTAGTTTTTAACAGAAGATGAAGAAGCCAGTAGCATCTTAATTAGTCCGAAGTGCACATTACACACAAGAGAGAAGCCCATCTTAACTACTTTCCATGCCCAATATGGGAGGTCACCACACTACTAACTCAGCTAGGAACACAAAACTGCAGTACCACTAAACAGTTGTCTGAATCCTAAATCAATCCAAATTGTCTTTCTACGGAAGAAAAAAAGAGAACTCATATAATTGCCATGGGATAAGACAACAGGCATACATGAAGAAGATGTATGACTTTAAATCAATCCAAATGGTTTTTCTAGCAAAGAAAAATAAAAGTGAACTCCTATAATGTCCATGGGATAAGACCATATGAAAGCATACAAGATGAGAAATTTATGGCTAGTTAACTTAGACTGCACTTGTTGATTGAACTTCCCATTCATTTAGCTTCCACAATATGACAAAATGTATCCCAAGTCTTAATGAACATTATTTAAGCCACCATCAGCAACACATTTTGCTCTAAAAGGATAAATGAGTACCTGCATACTTGTTAGATGTCAGATCAACAATGGAATGTTCTTCGTTTCCTGTGTTGAAAGATAAACTCTCACTTCTACTCATGTTCTCTATGTGAGGAAAGTGATGCCTAATGGCATAGTCTGCAAGAGTACGAACAATTGCGAGGTCCTCTTTTTCTCTGGAGGCATGTATTTGGTATGATCCAAAACGCAGAAAGGATGGAGAAACCCTGCAAACAATTGCACCAGGTTCCTCTTTCGGATTGCCACTGCAAATGAAGAAATAAACAATTTATTTTTAACAAGAAAATATGAAAAACATATATTCCTATAATTAATGATAAGAAAATTTAGGAGGTCCAAACACCGTGATTACAGTCTCAGTAAGCAACATACATCCTGGTAAAGTTCAATTCCTTTCAGGATGAACAAGATATTGATATTTTAGCATAAGACCCAACCAAGAATGTAAAGATAGTTGAAAAATAAAACAAAGAGAAATGATCTTAATAAGGGAACAAAAGGAATTATCAATACATGAAACCTTGAACTTATGCACTGGCTTCAAAAACAAGAAATTCATAGTTACGATATATATCTTAGAGATATCTAGGACAATACTGTTAGCTAAGAAAATTAATTAGAGTTCTGCTGAACATACTCATAGAACATGTCGCGTGTGACAAGTTTTCCTGTTGTCACAAGACAGAGAGCTCGAGTTGTTGGAATTCCAAGATTATGCATCGCTTCACTGCAAAGGAATTCCCGAATGCTACTACGAAGCACAGCAAGGCCATCTGCAAACCGACTGTAAGGAGTCTTCCCAGCACCTTTAAGCTGCAGTTCCCACCTTTCAGATTTAGAATTAAGAACCTCCCCAAGAGTAATAGCCCGACCATCTCCCAACTGTCCAGCCCACATTCCGAATTGATGTCCACCATAGCATTGAGCGTAGGGCAACCTGCATAAATGAAACGTACATCCTGGCTGCATGAAATTTGACAACAGTGCCTAATGTGAGCCTCATAATTTAATATTCAGAGAAACACTTACGATCCCACTAGAGGAGATGCCCCAGAGAATAAAAGAGGGAAATCTGGCCTTCCAAATCTGTAACTCCAAATAAGGTGCCAAATTAGTCCTATGAAACATGAAATACCACATGTGCAAAACATGTATATTAATAGTACTATGGTATGTCAGTCAATGGTTCGGGGTACAGCAAGTCAGAAACCAAAGCATTAATCCGAACAATACAAGATGGAAAACACATTTACATAGGAAACAATAGCCTCCAATACTCGGCTAGATATCAGAACTCCTAGAATAAGGAAATTTCAATCAATAAGAGGAATCTTGACAAAGCATGTGACAACTTATCAACTCTGAAAATATAAATATCTGGGGGCCTAATCTACCATACTTACAGATAGGAGTTTTCATAGCTGTGTCATGTTATTTACACACAGAACTAATTTCCTAAACCACAAGGCCTTGTGTAGAGGTGAAGAAGAGATCCAGAATCAGACTTCCAAGGACCATCAAAAACATTATCCATAACAGATGCTGTCAAACACAATTTTGTTTCTTTCTGATTCTATCAAACAGACTCTCTGAGTTCATGCTTATTTTCTCATCCATGTTAAAACGCATTAACACTTGATTTTCCAGGGAGCACAAGAAACAAGAATACTCACTCTTCAGGATCCAATTCAAGCAACTTGGACACTGATTCTGACCAGGCAACGAGCTGAGGATTCTCAACTTCAGCTGACGGGGATACTTTCGTATAACAAGCATGCAACACCTGATAATCAAAACCCAGAAAGCATAGCACAAAGTTACAACATAACACCCCCTCAGCTAGTAAAAATTAAAGTGTAGCTCAAAGCAAGAGATCATATCACAATCAACCCTATTAATGGCACAGTTCCGTAGCTAAATTAAGCGAACCCAACTAACAACACACGAACCGTAAGTCACTTGGCCATTTCCCCATTAATTCACTACGATTTTCTAAGTAGTTGTGTTTAAATTTAACAACTTTTCCGATTTTGGGACGAAACAACAGCTCAAGTGTAAGCCTTTCAACTAATACACAAACACACAAAACATGCGCTAAACTTTCCTTCACTTTCTCAGCAACCAAACAGAACATAAGCCAAAATATGAAAATAGGGCAAAAACAAGCTAACCTCTCGTGGAATCGTATCAGTCCGGGGATCACCAGGCAACTCTCTTACAAACGAGTTGTCCCAATTCAGATCTTCAAGCTTCAACCTAACCGCGTGAGTGTTATTTACACCATTATTTTCACTTTTATTATTCATTTGATCGTGGCCGTCGGAGGTCAATTTCTGATTCTGCAAATCGTGCGTTAGGGAGTCGACCGACAAGGTAGCCTCCGATGGGGGTGAGTCCATGGGAACTTGCTGGCTGGTGCCGGAGCTGAGGTTGCATACGAGGAGGGGCAGCCTGGGAAATTGAAAGTGCTTGGAGGGGCAAAATTGAAATTTTGAAGGGCGACGGCGGAAGTAGAGGGCGGTGGAGAGAGAGAGGCGAGGAAGGGGAAGTAAAGATAGTGAGGCCTTGGAGGAGAAATGCGAAAGGATTTGCATTATTTCTGTCGGACTTTTGGTCTATCTAAATAATATTTCTGGGTTTTGCTTAAAAGTACGTTTTTGTCAAAATAACAATAAAATAATAAAATAATTACATTTTGTCATTTTTCCTGCAGCATTGTTGAAATTAAGCAAAAATTAAGGTTTGATTTGCATAGTTTTAAAATTCTTAGAGAATTTCATTGAATTTTTTCTTTTTCTTTTTATAAATCAAAACTGATTATAATAAATACATATATGTGTATTTTGTATGAAGAACTATATTTCTCTTGATAAAAATAATCATAATTAATAGCTTTTGAAAGAATTAATAATATTCTGACAGAAAAAAAAAAACAATATTTAAAAACTAAAAATTAATTAAAACTAAATCTCCTTCCAAGAATTTCTTGTTGACGATGGCAATAGTACTTAGCAAGATGAGGAGGCAATAGTACTTAGAATTTCTCATTTGCAATAAGATTACAGATGATGAAGAAAGAAAAAACAACATTGCTAAACTTACTGTAAGTAACATGATCAGGATGATCATGTCATATACTGGACAAAAAAAGCAAGTGACAAGTTGAAATGCCCCTATACAAAGTTAATCATCAATCTTAGAACCAAAAACGGGATTTTGAAGGCAACCAAGATAATAACAAGTTTATCCATTGCGATTATACTTCTTAAAAAACGGAAAGACAAGAAAATTTAATTAAATGAAACATTAAATTTTAAAAATAATTGTACATCAAACCCTGAAGAGAGAGAGAGAGAGAGAGAGAAAGATGTTGTAGTTTTGATGATTGAGGTTGAAAACGTTGTTGTTGAAGAGACTTTTGATGATGTGGCTCACCTATTTTAGAATTCCAAAGTTGTTGAAGATGTTGTTGGAGATGCTCAAACACTCAGAGCATCTACACAATCATGCTCCTTATTTTTTAGTTAAACTTGAGCTAAAAACGCACAAAAGCTATTTTAAGAGTTCTCTATAAAATTTGAACTTTAATCATACTCCCTATTTAGCAAGTCATAAATATTATAATTATTTTTTTAATTCAATATAATTGGTCCGTCTCTGTAAAAAATAGTTAGCATTAAAATACACATAATATGTTTCATTTGAGCAATAAAGCTTCATATGTTACTTATGACTTTGAAAAACAAATATTTTGTGTTATCACTTATCACTCGTTCCAACCAAACAACAATAGTCATTGTTGTTGTTATTGTTGTTTTTTTTTTTTTTGGTGGAGGACCTTTCTTATTGAAAGGGGCGATAGCATATTAAACTCACATACACAACACGAATGCTAAGATTCGAACTCAGGACCTTGACAAAGGGAGTAAATACTCCAAACTACTTTAGCTATAAAACATGTTACAATTATGATTTTCATTTGATAGTAAAGATGGCAATGTTTACTGATAAACTGTGAGCAACTTAGTTTTAAGATCTACTATAATATTTACTTATGTTTAGTCACACTAAATATTAATTATTGATTGTTGTCCAGAATCATGGCGAATTTTATCTTTTCAATGAGATATTGGAGGGTATTAAATAGGTATTTCATCGCATTTCATGATTATTTGTGTATAAGCACTTAAACTTCAATGCAAAAAAATGAAGGATAGTCACGCTTGGAAAAAGACATGTTTTTCCTAGTCCACTTAGAAGAAATAATATATCATCCTTTTGGGAGGAGGAGATCATGATGAACTTTTTCATTGTTCATTATAGTCTTGAAAAGATGTACATATGAAATGAGATCCGCTTTATCTAAAATGACATTTGTTGTTGGATTGTTCATGTTTGGGAAATGGGGAACCAAAAATTTCACGAGTAACCTTCATATTTATTCAATTATTCATCTGTTTTTGGTTTGTTTATGTTTTGAGAACCACAAAATTTTGTGAGTAACCTTTAGAATTGTAATGGAGGGTGGTGGTGATTGGTGTGCTTTCCAGGGAGTACGGTAGTGGGTTTGCGGAATATTTTATTTTTGCAAAATATTATGTTCGGGGCAAATGACAGATTCTATTGACATAAGGTTTTGGTTAAAAAAATGTTTGAATTCCAATAAAGGCACCCATTAGATCACCCTAAATACGAATGATCTTTGAATAATGACTTCTTCTTTTTTCTTTTGTGAAAGAGGAAATTATTGATAATAATTAAGTGGATACAACAATATCATCTTGTACAATTGGCTCCAGTCAGAGGGAAACCTCTCAATTCAAATTACTATAGTATTACAATTAAGTGCATGCCTTGCTAGACGATGAACTACTTGATTGCTCCCCCTTGGACTGAAAGAAACAGTAACATCATCAAATTGTTGCAAACTCTTCTTAATATCATCAGTGAGATGCCCATGACTCTTCTTCATCCTTCTTTAAGTCACTAACCACTCCTTGTGAATCAGACTCAATTAGAATAGAAGAAAAGCCAACATCCCAAGCAAACTTCATCCCGAATTGAAGTGCCATGATCTTTGCATATTTAGGTGAGGTGACAGTGACAAGTGGAAGGGCCATAGCCGCGATCACTTCCCCTTTGTCATTTTTAACAACAACACCAATTCCACCAACACCTGTTTTGGGAATATAAGCAGCATCTACATTCAATTTATATTTACCTGCAAGAGGAGGAGACTATTTGGTTAGCTTGTCAACATCTATTTTAGGTTCACCTTTCACAAGATTTCCATATTCGGCGATTTACGTCTTCCTGAATTGGGAGAGCAAGCACAAGTCTCTCTTCTTCTTTTTTTTCTTTTTCTTTTACCCTTTATTGGAACTTTAAAAATTCATCGGCCAAGTAAAGAGCTCTTTTGAAAATCGCCCCCTTTGCACAAGACCAACCTTCAACAACTACTTTATTTATGTTTTGCCATAAGCTCCAGCAGATATATAAAAACAAGCGCATTTCATACTTCGAAAAATAAATAGTGGCAACTTCAAATAAATCCTCATAGTTGAAAAAGTGCACACCTGTAAAAACCTCCATGAACTGCACTTTTTTTCAAACTTTTTGGGCACTAGGACAACTCCACAGTGCATGTATTACACTCTTAGAATTCACAAACTCAACAATTGGGATCTTTAGAATGCTGCTAATCTCATTCATTAAATGCACGAGTGTTTGGACTGAAAGCAATTGCTGACTTCTCCAAATTTATTTTTTGCCCTGTTGCTGCCTCATAAATCTCAAACACCCTTCTAAGGGTTCTACATGTGTGAGGTGTTGCTTCAAGAAAAAGTAGGCTGTCAGCTGCAACAAAACAAACGAGAAATTGGAGGAGGGCCCCCTTGCAACTTCAAGCCCTTTAATTTCACTAGAAAGCTTTGCCTGTTTCAGAAGCGAAGAAGAACACCCTACACAAATGAGGAAAAGATAGGGAGATAAGGATCTCCTTGTCTAATCCCCCTTTGTGGGATAATATTACCTTCAACAGCTCCATGCCTTATCAATGAATATGATACAGTAGATATACACTCAAAGACCAGCTTAATAATGTCCTCAGGGAAACCCAATTTCTCCATCATTTTACAAATGAAATTCCAATCAACCCTATCATACGCTTTTGCCATGTCTAACTTCAAGGCAATCTTTGGAACTTTTTTTCCCCTTCTACTTCTCATGGCGTGGATTGTTTCAAAAGCCAGAATGACATTATCTGAAATTTGCCTCTTTGGAACAAAAGCGCTCTGGCTTTCATATATGACCATTGGGAGAACACACTTTAATCCATTGGCTATGGTCTTAGAAATAATTTTATAGATCACATTGCAAAGGGATATTGGCCTGCACTAGGTCACAAATTCTGGCTTTTCAACTTTGGGGATGAGAGCTATCAAAGTCTTGTTTAGGCTCTTCAAACTTTCCTGACCATTGAGAATTTTTAAGCATACATCAGCAACTTCGTCCCCAAGAATTGCCAATACTTCTGGAAAAAAACAGCGGGCATTCCATCAATTCCAGGAGCCTTTGAAAGGGGGCATTTGCTTCAAAGCAATCTCTACCTCATCTCTGTTGTAAGGCTTAACAAGGAAATACTTCATTTGATCGGGCACTTTTGGACTAACCATGTCAGTGATCACCTCAATGTTATAACCCCATGTTTTCGCAAATAGAGACTGAAAGTAGTAAATGAAATTTTTTGTTACCAATCTTCTATCCGTACACCATTTCCCTTTTATATTATACATCCCAGCTATGAAATTATTCTTTGTTCTCTCCCTTGCCTTTTCATGGAAATAACTAGTATTTTTATCTCCTTTTTTCCACCACTCCACTCTTGAACGTTGTTGCCACATAATTTCTTGTTTTTCCAACAAGTTTTCAATCTTTCTTTCAAGAAAAGCCTTCCTTTGACTTTGTTGTTTCAAGAAAAGCCTTCTTCTGACTTTCTTTCAATCTTTCTTTATTTGAGTCATGACACCACCAAAGATATCTTTTTCCCAATTTTTAAAAGAAATAGCACACCTTTTGAGCTTTTCTTTCACAGAGAGGTGTTCATCTACATTTTACTCCCAGGCTCCCATCACAACATCTTCAAATCCGTCTTCTTTCATCCACATCGTTTCAAAATGAAATATGCGCTTTCTTGCTGAAATTAGTGCATCACTAATATTTTGGGAAATAAAAGTTAAAGGAATTGGCTTGTGATCAGAAACTATACTATTAAGATGATGAACCTTTGTCTGGTGCCACAAGTGTCTGAACTCTGTATTTGCAACTACTCGATCAAGTCTTTCCCACATAACACTCCCATTACCATTTTTCCCACTCCAAGTGAAAGAAAAGCCTTCAAAACTGATATCACTCAGATTACTGTCATCTAGAAACTTTTGGAAGTTTTCCATTTGGTATATTGGTCTCCTTCTAAACCCATTTGAATCTCTTTCAGAGAGCAACTCATTAAAATCACCTAAGCATACCTAAGGGCTTATACAAGAACCTGCCAACCTTCTAAGCAATTCCCAAGAGAAAATTCGCAAGGATGTTTCAAGGTTGCCATAAAATCCAGTTACTATGAATGGTTGTATGAGATGAGTATTCGCCCAGCAGTCTATATGGCCAGTTTGATGCAGACAACACACTCACTTGTATTTCTTTCCTCCACAACATTGCAAAAACCCCACCCTTTCCAATTCTCTCTATTTCAAAATAATTATAATTTCCCCATTTCTCCGCCTTTTCTTTCAATTGCACACTAGTACATTTAGTCTCCATAAGGAAAATTACATGGGGATTTTTCTCTCTCAATAAATCATTGAGAGCTCTGAATGTCCGAGGATTTCCCAAACCTCTGACATTCCAACTTAAGATATTCAATGCCTTTGTGCCCAACATCTTTGTGTCCACCACGGATTCATACATGACAATCTCAGTATTTTTTCCATCATCAACTTTTCTGTGCTTTGAAGCTTCCCCTTCCATAATTGGTTCCTCTCTCCGTTTCTCACCAATTAGCATATTGGAAGTTATCTGATCATGGGAGGACTTACTTGAACCACCCTCTCTTGCTAACCTTTTCCAGCTTCTCCCTGTTTTGGCCTGCACACGCTTTGGCTCTTTGCCAACCTGGTTGTCTCTTTGTGAATCAAGATCAAATCCAGACTGAACTACCACCTCAAAATCGCCAAATAATGCTTTATCAACTTCAGAGTCGGATATGGCACAAATCTCTTTCTTTTTCTCTCCCGCTTGACAATTGGGTTCTCCGCTTTTTGTGGAAACAGAGGAGGCTGAATAATCCCGCTCACTAGTTTTGTTTGCCTCCGTCAAAGCATTGTTTTCCTTTTCCTCCTTGTTTTCCTAATTTCTATCCCTTTGTTCCGACCCTCTGGAAATTCGTTCGAAACTCAATGAGTTTGAGGTCAAGTGTCCCATTTATTTTCCTTTGGAACATTCTTTGGACAATTCTTTCACTCGTAATCTTCTTGCATTCATTGACTGTAATTGTGAAGAAATAGCCTGAACTTTGTTACTAACTTCAAGGCTACTCATCTGTTTTTTCTTCGTTGGAGAGTTGACAATATTTGATAACTCTTTTGGGACATTTTTCTACTTTCCGTCATCAAAATTTCTTTTATTTCCTATATTTTCTTCCTCATCTTCTGAATTGGAATCATAAGACTGGTTATTTGAGAATTGGGCATGACCATAGCCTTTTGGAGTAAGGAATCTTCCATATGGTTGTTCTTTAGCCCTTTTTTGTTGTTCTGGCACATGATTGCAATCCTGAAGTATATGACCAATTCTTCCATATCCAAAGCAAAATTTAGGTAAAACAAATTCAATTAGATCAGTACTACCCCCAAGAAAGGTTATTCTCAGTCCCTCCATAAAGGTTTAGTAATATCTATTTGAACTCTAATCCTCATAAAGCCTCCCACCAGCTTACCCCATTCACATCGAGATATGTCTATACATTTTTCAATTCTATCTCCAATTGACCTAGCAAGCTTCTCAGTCATTTTTAAAAGAGGAACATTTCATATTTGAACCCAGAAATTAGCAAATTTTAAATTCATCTTAGAGGGTGCCACCGTACCATCTGGCTCCTCTAACAAAACAAGCTTTTTTTAATCAAATTTCTAAGGGTCAAACTTTATAATATTTTGTTTATCCTCGATATGTCCAAATGTAAATAAGAAGTGGTTACCTAAGAGTTCTTTGGTATTTACTTCACCACCTGGGTCCCAAATCTCCAACATCCTATTCTTAAAGGACTTCTTGTGAACCGGTTTTGGTGAGTATAGCTTTGCCACTAAGCTTCTCTCTAGGATATCTTGAGATACACCATCATCTTCTTCTTCAATCACCAATGGATCAGCTTCCTCCGCTGTCAAAGTAAGTATTTTGTCAAAGCTTGTTTGAACTTCCCTCATTTGAAAATGCACCTATTCCTGAAGCTTTGAGTTTTCCACCTTGGAGAAGAATGATTGATTATGCACCTTGGTTTGTCCCTAGTTAATAAACTAGGATCAGATCTTGTGAAAAACACAAGAATAGACTGGATATTGTGAAGAAACACAAGGGAAAGATCAAATCCTAGCAGCCACCAGGTAAACTAGCTCTCACTTCAATCGGGAGAGAGAGAAAACTCTCGGCTGAATGCTTTTTTATCTTTGAATAATGACTTGAAAATTAAAAAGTTTGAATTATGAAATTATAATGTGCAGACATTTTACCATAATTCAATTTTAAAAAGCACACAAACCTTGCACCATGTCTATTAAAAAAACATAATTTACCTTAATTTAAGTTTACTTTTGGTAATTGTGTACTTGTAGTTTATATACACTTGCAATTGGAGAACAACGGTAGTGGTCTCAGACCCACATGACACCTTGATATAGTGTGCATGAGTAAGGATGGCAAAAATCCTCGTTAAGGATGGCAAAAATCCCCGTAAGGTCGGGTCCCCGACCCTAACGGGGGGAGATTTCAGGGCTAAATGGGTATCGGGTACGGGAATTCCCAAATTTGAAAAATCCCTGACAAGTATGGGGAGGGGATGGTATTGGCGTCCCCATCCTTGAACCCGACCTGAAAATATATATGTTTATATTTAAATAAATAAATAAATAAATATATAATTATAATATTTATGTTTAACCCTAAGTTAACTTCCTCTCCTAATTCTTCCTAATTTTCTATGGAATTTCATATTGATGTGATTTTGAATAGTTGAGTTGAACTTTATAGTTAATTTGGATGTGTTGAATGATAATTTAATATAAACTTAATGTTAAAATGTATGATAAATATTTTTTTATGCAAAAAAATCGGGGATTCGGAGCGGGTATGGGGGATAGTTCCCTAACGGGAACTGGGACGGGAATTCTCCGAAACCTAATAAACGGAGATGGGTTCGGGGACGGGGGCGGGGATGGGGATGGTATTGTTGTCATACACTGCTCCTATCCGACCCGTTGCCATCCCTATGCATGACAAAGTCCCAATCCCTTTTAATTTAGACTATTGCTAATATATATTAAATGTAATTTTTTTTTAAAAACATAATATTCTGAAGGAAAAAAAAAAGGGAAAAGAAGAAGAAAGGATATAGCATACATAAAACATTTCCTTTTCATTAAAAAAAAAACATGAAATTTCCTAAACCATCAGCCAATAGGAAACACGGAACTCAAAGTGAATCATTAACTGAAAACATTAGGGCGCCACAAAAACTAGTTTGAAGTCCGCGACTTCCCTCCCGACCTCTCTCCAATGTTCAATGTCCAATCTCTCTGCTCAAATCCAATTTCTTCAAATTCACACTCCAATCCCCACTCTTTTCAGCCCAAAACTTTTCGAAATTCTAATTACGCCCACAATTAGAAGAAGTATTCCAATCCCCAATCCGCTACCATTGACACCAATCGATCGCCTTCTCCATCACTATTTGAACCTCAAATTCAACTTCTTTGAGCTTATGGGGCGGTACTGTGCCTGAATTGGATCCATATTTGGCGAATTGACCCGTTTCTGACGGTACCAGCGGGCTACCATTTCAAGTTCTCGACGAAATTGATTGAATTTTGACGTGTCTGAGTGAAATTCTACGTGGGTTTGCTAGGGTTTAGCGAAAGTCTTGGTTTTGAGGGGCAGTCATGGACTACGAGCTCTCGGATAGCAGTGGTGAGCTAAGCTGAATTTCCTTTTTTATTTTTTATTTTTGTTAATTTTTATGCTCTTTTGTTATTCCATTGTGTATTTTATTGGTTGTCAGAGTCATTTTTGAGCTCAAATTCTTGAATTTATGTTGGATGTGATAGAATTTGGGTTTAATTACTGCTCTGGCCGTTCCTTTTTTGCTGTTCAATTACTGATTTTTATGGGATTGCCTTGAATTTTGAGCTTCTTTGGTGGAACTTGGTTGAATTCAATGAGAAGTTGATGGCTTTATTGGTAGTCAATTGTAATGTAGTGTACCCAGCTTGTGCTCCGAGTTAATATAAATTTTTTTTTTCTGCTTTGTTTTTATGTGCATACTTATAAGTTGGTCTGGAACCACTATCTAATAGGTTCAGGTTCTCCCCCACAACAAGTAATTTGGTGCTATTATGTTGTGGAGAATGACTCCCATTTTGGAAATCCCCATTCTTCCATTCTTCCTGTCTATGAATCGGTCTTGCGTTAGTGTTTAACTTTCAATATCGCATTGACAGTGGGTGAGGACCCCAAAGATAAATACTTTAATGGTTAGTGCTTGGCATTGTATCAGTTTCAGTCCATTAAAGTCACTCCTATGTGGAATGTGGTCAATGGCATTCAGGTCCTTATATTCCTATTCTGGCCATGCTCACTATGTAGGATTGGGTTGATGGTGTGTGAAAACAAGAAACAGAACAGCATTAAGAGTTTTGTTATATTGGTCATATTACGTGTGCTTCTTGTTGGTTTAGCTTTAGTGGTTCAGAAAAGTTGGCAATTAAGGATAAAAGTTATGGCTTATAGTAGTTTAACCAAAGGATGCTTTAGTTTAGTGTAGGAATAGTCAGAGATGCATTTTGAGCATGAAACTTATTCTACTGAATGTCTTTCTTTTTCTTTTTTCTTGTTTATTTAATGTTAATACTGCTTGTAGATGCTAAACCAACGTTTGAGTGGACTGTGCATGCTTTTAGAATTCATCTTCTGTATTGTCAGAAAAGGTTGATTTCATCTGCATTTTATATGCTAGTGTCCCCATACATTTGAGGAAGGACCTCATTCTTAGCATTGTTCGTCTGGAATATAAGATTCCTTATTTCTCTATAGAGATGATTTATGCCTGCTTTGTTAGGCACAGATGCAAGAAGTGGCCTGTTATTATATTTTGCATGCATTTGTTATTGGCATGTATGTAATTGAAAAAGGTGGCCATTGGTGGGGACAAGTCCTTAAAAAATGAAAAGGATTTATTGCTTTTCCATGGGAATGCTCTTGCACTATGTTTAAGGGACCTGTCACTGAAGCTGGAATAACAGTTCCTTATTATCTGAAACATTTGCAGGTACAGATGATGACCTTCCGCCCTCTCATCAAAATAGATTTCAAAGGGGAGGCCGATCTTCTGGGAATGGAAGATCTGCAGCTGTGGGTTCTGCTTCATTACCTAGGATGCATGGTGACATGGAAACCCAAATCCACCACATTGAGCAAGAAGCATATTGCTCAGTCCTGCGGGCTTTTAAAGCTCAATCTGATGCCATCACCTGGGTAGCTGTTTGATTTTGTTATTCGCTGTTTTTCCTTCCCCCCTTCTTTGAAATCAAAGTATGAATTGTGTTAAGTTAGGTCTGAAAGCCTGTCATCTTACATAATTTTCAGGATAAGGAAAGTTTAATTACAGAACTTAGAAAGGAGCTGAGAGTATCTGATGAAGAACACAGAGAACTTTTGTCCAGGGTCAATGCTGATGACATGATCCGGAGGATAAGGTCTGAATATATTATGGCATGCTGCTCTGAGCTGCAAATATGTGTTACATTTGGTTGGTTCTACATTTTTTAATGAGAAATGTAATATTATATACTGTTAGGGAATGGAGAAAAACAAGTGGGCTTCAACCTGGCACACTTACTGCTGCTCAGCCTGTTCATGACCCCCTACCTAGTCCAACTGTTTCAGCATCGCGCAAGAAACAGAAAACATCGCAGTCTGTAGCTTCCTTATCGCTTGGTGCTCCATCCCCTGCACTGCCTCCATCCATGCAACCGTCCTCATCAGCCTTGAGACGAGGTCCTCCTCCAGGAGGTCGGACCAAGAAGCCAAAATCAGTAAGTTGAAATAATAACGGGTTAAGAAAATTTTGGTATGATATTATTATTCTTGGACTTATTATTTTCTGTTCTTGTTTAACGGAATATGTTGCCTGCTTATGAAGTCCTCTCAGTACCCTTCCACAAGTATTACTGGAAGGCCCCAAGCCGCTAATCGAGGTTCTTCTGGTGCCTTTGTGGCAAGTGAGCCTGCTGAGGGAGCAACTTATGATCCATTAATAGGAAGAAAAGTTTGGACAAGGTGGCCTGAAGACACCACTTCTATGAGGCTGTTATAACTGATTACACCACGTTGAGGTATGCTCGTGTTGACTGAGTTCATCTAAACATGAGTAAGCCTAGTAATTAGCATTTT